>NC_138724.1:3249200-3296788 GCF_965113295.1 Leuciscus leuciscus | reverse complement strand
CTGGAGTGGAGGAGGAGGAGGAAGAGTAGATGGGACTGGAGGATGAGGGGAAGGAAGAGGATGAGGACACTGGAGTGGAGGAGGAGGAGGAAGAGTACATGGGACTGGAGGAAGAGGTGAAGGAAGAGGAGAAGGAGGAGGAAGAGTAGATGGGACTGGAGGAAGAGGTGAAGGAAGAGGAGGAGGAGAAGGAGGAGGAAGAGTAGATGGGACTGGAGGAAGAGGTGAAGGAAGAGAAGGAGGAGGAAGAGTAGATGGGGACTGGAGGAAGAGGTGAAGGAGGAGGAGGAGAAGGAGGAGGAAGAGTAGATGGGACTGGAGGATGAGTGAAGGAAGAGGTTGAGGACAGTGGAGTGAGGAGGAGGAGGAGGAAGAGTAGATGGGACTGGAGGATGAGGGGAAGGAAGAGGATGAGGACACTGGAGTGAGAGGAGGAGGAGGAGGAGGAGGAGGAGGAAGAGTACATGGGACTGGAGGAAGAGGTGAAGGAAGAGGAGGAGGAAGAGTAGATGGGACTGGAGGAAGAGGTGAAGGAAGAGGAGGAGGAGAAGGAGGAGGAAGAGTAGATGGACTGGAGGAAGAGGTGAAGGAAGAGGATGAGGACACTGGAGTGGAGGAGGAGGAGGAGGAGGAAGAGTACATGGGACTGGAGGAAGAGGTGAAGGAAGAGGAGGAGGAAGAGTAGATGGGACTGGAGGATGAGGGGAAGGAAGAGGATGAGGACACTGGAGTGGAGGAGGAGGAGGAGGAGGAGGAGGAGGAGGAGGAGGAAGAGTACATGGGACTGGAGGAAGAGGTGAAGGAAGAGGAGGAGGAAGAGTAGATGGGACTGGAGGAAGAGGTGAAGGAAGAGGAGGAGGAGAAGGAGGAGGAAGAGTAGATGGGACTGGAGGAAGAGGTGAAGGAAGAGGAGGAGGAGAAGGAGGAAGAGTAGATGGGACTGGAGGAAGAGGTGAAGGAAGAGGAGGAGAAGGAGGAGGAAGAGTAGATGGGACTGGAGGAAGAGGTGAAGGAAGAGGAGGAGGAGAAGGAGGAGGAAGAGTATATGGGACTGGAGGAAGAGGTGAAGGAAGAGGAGGAGGAGAAGGAGGAGGAAGAGTAGATGGGACTGGAGGATGAGGTGAAGGAAGAGGTTGAGGACACTGGAGTGGAGGAGGAGGAGGAAGAGTAGATGGGACTGGAGGATGAGGTGAAGGAAGAGGTTGAGGACACTGGAGTGGAGGAGGAGGAGGAGGAGGAAGAGTAGATGGGACTGGAGGATGAGGGGAAGGAAGAGGTTGAGGACACTGGAGTGGAGGAGGAGGAGGAGGAAGAGTAGATGGGACTGGAGGATGAGGGGAAGGAAGAGGATGAGGACACTGGAGTGGAGGAGGAGGAGGAAGAGTAGATGGGACTGGAGGATGAGGGGAAGGAAGAGGATGAGGACACTGGAGTGGAGGAGGAGGAGGAAGAGTAGATGGGACTGGAGGATGAGGGGAAGGAAGAGGATGAGGACACTGGAGTGGAGGAGGAGGAGGAAGAGTAGATGGGACTGGAGGATGAGGGAAGGAAGAGGATGAGGACACTGGAGTGGAGGAGGAAGAGTAGATGGGACTGGAGGATGAGGGGAAGGAAGAGGATGAGGACACTGGAGTGGAGGAGGAGGAGGATGAAGGTGAAGGTGAAGGGCAAGTCTCGGATATAATTCGTGCCACTCTAGTTGTCCATGTCTTTGTCCACGGTTTGACTATGAGGGAGGCTGGGCAACGAGTTCAGCCAAACTTGAGTCGCGTCACCGTCGCCTTGATCATAAGAACCTTCATGGAGAAGAACAGGTACAGTAGATGTGCTTCAGTCTGCTCTCTACTGTAACTGCCTGGGCCAATATAGCCTGTGATGTGGACGAGATCCTCTGGCCTGACCCAGACCAAAGACGGGATGCTTTGTTCAGTGTTTCACTCACGACAGACAGTACATACATACGTGTGTTGTAAAATATTTGAGAATATTGTTTTTATACTCAGAACACACAAATACACGGTAACAAATATATTTTATTTTTCCCACAAAAACAATGTACACAGTGCACATCCCAACCAACACAAAGTTGTACATACAGTGGTCTACATACAAAACAACAGAAGAATTGACTGTATACAGTTACAGTAAAAAAAAAAAAAAAAAAAAAATCCAATGTTGGCATCCATTGCTCCATTGAAGAGCTGACCTGTTGCCCTTTCATGCTAAAGCTCTGATTGCTGATTGTAAAGCTGTGTGACGGGTGTTTGCCCATGTGATGAGTCAGTGTGCATATTTGAATGGCAGTGTGTTCCTTGTGGAAACAAGAGATTTTTTCTGCATGAAAATTGTGCCAAAAGCAGAGAATTGTGTGAAGTGTTTTGAAAAAAGTGTGTTTTAGAACTGCAGTTTGAGTGTAAAGCAGAAATTGTGCTCGTAGTTCAGCAGAACTGGTTCAGGGGGTTGGTGAATGAGTTACATGTTGTGGTCATTGTGTCTCAAGTACCAGTATTTGTGTGTAAACAATTGAGAAAAACTGTAATAAAAATGTGCCAATGTATCCATTGGTTGTGTCTTTTGTTTTCATCATGTGAAAAGGTTTGTGAGGGGGGGAACCACAAGCAACATAACTTACCAGTTTTGGAAATGTTGTTTTGAATGTATTGCACCAGTGTGTGAGACTATGTTGTAGTGTGTGTGTGTTTGTGAGGGCTTGTGTGTCCAGTCTGAGGGCAAAGTTTGGTTTTTCAGCAAGAGTGAATGGTTTTGAGTGTAGAGCTTCATTTTGACCTGAAAATATGATGTTTGGGAACTGAGTGAGACGTGATGGATTTGTGTTTACAGTTTTGAGAATACGAGGCAGAGTTTCAAGAAATGTGTTTAAGCAATCGAGAAAAACTGTAATAACATTAGTAAATAAGGAAGGGCACAACTCAATGTAGTTTGTATGACTGTTCATTAGTTACTTAGTTATTTTTCTTGAACCTTAATTAGTAGATAATTAATAGTAGTTCTTCAGGAGGTATGACAGAATTCATTAGTTCCCTTTCGAGGGAACTCGCACTGCGTCGTTGAAAACACTCTTTGGGGACGCTCCCTTAGCGTGCGCCTCTGAAGTATGAATGAAACTAATCCAATCCTGATTGGTGTTGCGTCATGACGTAACATGTGACGGCATAACCGGATGCATAAAAGTGACGCTGGCACACACACACATTAGCTTTCGCTCTTCAGCAAGCGCTCTCTGTGAAACTGTCTGTCTTATTTGATGTTGTTTGTAAGTGAAATCCTCTATATTATGGCGAGTGAAAGATACACTAAGTGTGTGTACCCCTGCCCTATATTTCTCACGGGTGGAGACACGCATCAGTTGTGTGTACACTGTTAGGAGCGCAGCACGCACAGGCAGTTCTCGAGGGGGCTGCCTGTGAACACTGTGAAAGTACTGTAGAGTGCTGCGCTCCCACTTGGCTCGCGATCCCTGCGGTTCGGGTCCCGCGTCCGTTGAGGCGGCGCGGTGGCTTGGATCGTGGGGATCGCAGAAGGATCTCGCGGATGAGAACGAGACTGCCGAGGCACTTTCATGTTCATCATCCGCAGATTCTATAACGCTCGCTCACGACGCAGAAGCCCGCGATGTGGCTTCTTCTGCCCGTGACGAGTGCCCGATGCTCGAGCTATCTGCTTCTGAGGAAGTGGATGTGCTCAGCATCGGGGACGAGGAACATGAGTCACACTCGCCGGTGTTGTTGTAACCCAAAATAAAAATAAAAAGTTGTCCCACTACATTGCAATACAGAATCTATAGCTCGGATCTCGCGTTTGTCGAGGCAGCGCGTAGATGACGGCTACTCTGCAATAAAGATTCTGTGTGGGTGCGAGGCATGCACTGTCAGCTCCTGAGGGTGCTGGCTGTGGTTTTTAAGAAATATCTCGACGCACACAGCCGTGCGTTTCGGGTGTTTCAGCCTCGAGCCCGTTGACTTTCTTTTCGAAGAGATGAAAGCCAAATATATTGTGAACGACTCGAATCTCGCGTTTGTTGAGGCAGCGCTTAGATTACGAGTCTGCAATAAAAGGGACACACGCGATCTGTGAAATAATACTGTTTGGGTGCGAGGCATTCACAATCAGCTCCTGAGGGTGCTGGCAGTGTTCACTTCATTGAGAAATATATCGGCGCGAGTGCAATCCGTGCGCTGTCGGATGTTTCAATCTCGCACCTGATGACTTTCTTCTCGAGGGATGAAAGCCAAATATATTGTAACGGCTCGAATCTCGCGTTTGCCGAGGCAGCGTGTAGATTACGAGACCGTATAAATAAATATTAAAACAGTATTGTCTGGTGATTATGGCTGCATTCAATTCTATGAATTAATATGATGGAATTGAAATGATGGAATATATTATCTGACTTTAGGAAGTTAGATATTTTAATTCAACCTACCATCCAGACCGTGTTTCACTTATCGAGTGTTTTTGGCTGCATTTAATTCTGAAGAATTAAAATGATGAGCAGCGAATATCAAAAATCGTTTAAGATTTTTCCCTGCCGGTCCTCCGCTTCAGGGTATCGAAAACGAGACGAAGATGGCTGTCCCCCCCCCGTGGAGGTATGAGCGAGAATCGCTCCTCCGCGGAGCCCTCAGGAAATCGATGTTTGTATCCAGCTTCAAGTGCGCTTTGGGACACATCGGTTTTCAGCGAATGCACGCTGTAAAAGGCGCCCAAAAGGCTTGCGGCCAGTGTTCGCGTTCTCCAATCGGAACTGTTTTCGATTTATTCCCTGCCGGTCCTCCGCTTCAGGGTGTCGAGAACGAAACCCAAAGAGTCTCCCCTCTGGGGGAGCCCTCAGGAAATCGATATCTGTATCCCGCCGTAAAGTGCGCTTCGGGCCACAATGATTTCCAGCGAACGCACACCGTGGCGTTCACCCCAAAAGCTTGCAATAGGGCACCGTCTATGGTCACAAAATCTTTCTCGACTTTTTCCTGCCGGTCCTCCGCTTCAGGAGGTCGAGAATAGTGCTCGAAAAACACCCGAGGTCAGTCTCGAGGGGCTGGTTCCCTTAGTAGATTTTGTAGAAGAATGGCAACGCCTTCCGAATATATCTATATGGGTCCTGAATATTATAAAATATGGGTAAAGACTGCAGTTCGGTCACCGACCTCCCAAGTTTGCTGGGGTGGTACTGACTGCAGTGGTTCCAGAACAGGCTCGGGTTATGGAACAAGAGGTACAGAACTCTACTGGTCAAAGGGGCCATATAAATTGTTCCCCTACCAGAGAAAGAGTCCGGGTTTTACAGCCGGTACTTTATAGTTCCAAAGGAGGATGGCGGGCTGAGGCCGATTTTAGATTTGAGGCAGTTGAATAGTTTTCTCTGAGGAGATTCAGGTTCAAGATGCTCACTGTTCCCATCATCGTGAATCAAATCAGATCCGAGGATTGGTTTGTCACGATAGATCTAAAAGACGCCTATTTTTATGTCTCCATCCTTCCATGTCACAGGAGGTTCCTGAGGTTTGCTTTCGGGGGCAAAGCGTACCAATATCGGGTTCTTCCGTGCGGCCTAGCACTCTCTCCCCGCACGTTCACTAAGTGTATGGATGCAGCTCTGGCTCCACTGAGGCTTCAGGGCATCCGTATTCTGAATTATATCGATGACTGGCTCATATTGGCCCAGTCTCGAGAAATGGCAATTCGGCATCGAGATGTCGTTCTTGGCCACATTCAGAAATTGGGGTTGAGACTCAACACTAGGAAAAGTGTGTTAGAACCAGCTCAGAAAACTACTTTTCTGGGCATAGTATGGAATTCGGTTACGATGCAGGCACGTATGTCTCCCGCACGTATCGAAATCCATCCTGACCATGGTGTCAGGGATAAAGCTAGGCCAGGCCATCACTGTAAAGCAATTTTAAAGACTGCTGGGCCTCATGGCAGCGGCATCCAACATAATTCCTTTGGGCCTTCTTCACATGAGGCCCCTTCAGTGGTGGCTCAAAGCCAAGGGGTTTTTCCCCCAAGGGGAATCCGTTCCGTATAATAAAGGTTACGCGCAGATGCCTTCGTTCCTTATTAATATGGAAGAAATCTTGGTTCTTGTCCCAAGGGCCAGTATTAGGGGCGTCATGTCGCCGGAAAACCATTTCAACAGACGCTTCCCTCACTGGCTGGGGCGCGGTTATCGGCGCTTTGCCAGGGGTCTGTGGCAGGACCTTCATCATTCTTGGCATATAAATTGCCTAGAAATGTTGGCTGTGTTCAGGGCTCTGAGGAGTTTCCTCCCAGACATCAAAGGTTACCACGTCTTGATACGTTCGGACAATACATCAGTGGTAGCGTATCTGAACCGACAAGGGGGACTCAGATCGCGCCCTCTATCCAGATTGGCGCATCAGATTATTTTATGGTCCCAAGGGAAAATATTATCTATAAGAGCAATATATGTCCCGGGGGTTCAGAATCAGGGAGCAGACATCCTGTCAAGGCAGGGGCTGAGGCCCGGGGAATAGAGACTCCATCCAGAGGTGGTGGAGCTGATATGGCAGAGGTTTGGACCAATGGAAGTGGAGCTGTTTGCGTCTTGAGGGACGTCCCACTGTCCACTTTGGTTCTCCCTCACTCATCCAGCCCCGCTGGGGTTGGATGCCATGGTACAGGCCTGGCCGAGGCTTCGCCTGTACGCTTTCCCCCCCCCGATCGCTCTGCTCCCGGGAGTCCTGGAGAGGGTCCGTCAGGCGGGCATCAGTCTTCTTCTGGTAGCCCCGTTTTGGCTGGCCCAAGTATGGTTTTCGGACTTAATTTCACTCCTGATAGCTCCGCCATGGCAGATTCCTCTGAGGAGGGATCTGTTGTATCAGGCGGAGGGCAGTATATTCCATCCTCGCCCAGAGCTGTGGAAATTGTGGGTCTGGCCTCTGAGGGGGCTCAGTACCTAAATGCTGTTCTATCATTTGGGGTGCACGGAACCATACTTATCTCTGGGGTTCCGTCTACTAGGAGATTATATGGCCTTAAGTGGAATGTTCTTCCACTTGGTATAGAGAACATGAGTTAGGCCCAGTTAACTGCCCAGTGGCTTCAGTTCTGGATTTTCTTCAAGATCGTTCTCTGCGAATCTCTCCCCGTCCACATGGATGGTGCACATGGATGCCATTGCGGCGTTCCATGCACCACTGAATATTGGGCCTTTGGGGAGGCACCATCTGGTCATACTATTTCTCCTTGGTACATAGAGGATGAGACTGACAGTCAGGTCCAGGGTTCCTTCCTGGTACCTGGCGGTGGTTCTCGAAGGGCTATCCCTGGCTCCCTTCGAATCCCTTCAGTCGGCTTTGCCTAGGACCTCACGTTCTAGATAGCCTTTCTCTTAGCTGCTTCTTATAAAGAGACTGGGAGACCTCCAAGCCCTGGCATTAACGCCAGCTTGCTTGGGGTTTGCCCCGGCGGAGTTAAGGCCATCCTGCATCCGAGACCCAGCTATGTGCCTTAAGTGCAATTTAACATGGCTAGGTCCATGGTCCTGCAAGCATTTCATCCTCCACCACATGTGTCGGCAGAAGAGAAGAGGTTCCTTGCTCTGCCAGTCAGAGTTCCGAGTATTACCTTGAGAGGTCCTCTTCTTGGAGGAGGTCGGACTTACTGTAGTGTGTTTCGGGTCACCTAATGAGGGGCTCCCGGCTAAACAAACCATAAGTAGGCCTACAAGGTGCGCAATTTGCCTTCACCTTTGGCTGTAAGGGCTCATTCTACTAGAGGCATGGTGTCCTCTAGAGCCCTCCTCTTGGGAGTGCCCCTCCAGGAGATCTGTGAGGCAAGCCGGTTGGGCTACCCCACACACTTTTATCAGGTTTTATAGTCTGCACCTCCCTAGTATGCCTGGCGCACATGTGCTCTCGTCCTAGATGGGTGCCTGAGTTCAGTTTCACTCTAGGGCAGGCCTTTTCTCGGTGCGTGGCCTAGTGGGCATTCGTTCCCCAAAGAGTCGTTTTCAACGACGCAGTGCGAGTTCCCTCGAAAGGGAACGTCTCGGGTTATGACTATAACCCTTGTTCCCTGAGAAGGGAACGAGACACTGCGTCGTCCTGCCACGCCCCTCAATGCCTGAGAGCGGCTTGCTTCATCGCGAGGCTAATGTGTGTGTGTGCCAGCGTCACTTTTATGCATCCGGTTATGCCGTCACATGTTACGTCATGACGCAACACCAATCAGGATTGGATTAGTTTCATTCATACTTCAGAGGCGCACGCTAAGGGAGCGTCCCCAAAGAGTCGTTTTCAACGACGCAGTGTCTCGTTCCCTTCTCAGGGAACAAGGGTTATAGTCATAACCCGAGACGTTATTGATTAACTAACTGATACTTAACACAATCATAACATTTTATTACATACAGATTAGTTAACACATCTTCCTTAGTAGTTAACAGTAGTGAAGAAGTAATTAACCCTCTGGGGACCAAAAACGCGCCCACGCGTTTTGCTCGTTTTTTTTTTTAGCAATGAAAAATAAACACAAAATGCTCTGTTAATTTTGATCTTTCATTTTCGTGTAATACATCAATCGATCCTGTTCAGTTTCTATTTTTTTTCTGTATACTCACAATACAAATAAAGTGTTTTGCTTTTTGACAAATAAAGAAAAACTAACATGATGCTATTTCTGCCTTCTCTCTGTCAGTAAACTCCCATTTGAAACGCGTTCGAAAATTATCTATAACTCCGCGAAAATTCAGTCAAACAGGCAAACAGACCCACGGGCATAAAGCTTGAGATCGCAGCTTTTAAATGAAGTAATTTATATAAAAAACAAATATTATCAGCTTCTGTAATCTGTATAAAAAGAGAGCGACTCCAGTCGAGCTCATTACGAGCCATTCAAAAGTAATGTGACCACTCCCCGGAGAGCGCATGCTATTCAAACGCAAATTCTGAGAACCATTTCAGTCTGTGAAACGCCCCCACATCAGCTGTAAACAAAGAGGCATAATATAGCCTACCTTATGGAGAAAATTTTCCGTGCTGATATGAGGAGCAGATCCCGCTGAGGAGTGAGGTAGGCTAAGTTATCCTTTCTCAAGTGTTAATGTGGAATAACGTTATGGAATAACGTTGTAGGCTTATGTAAACAAAAAGATGAATCGCGTTTCTATAATATGAATCGCACGTCTATTTGTAAAGAGTGTTTAGCCTAAATATGAATCGCGCGTCTGTGTGTGAAAGAATAAACTGCTTTTACAGTTACAGTTACTGCGTTACAGTCAGGCGAAGTATGAAAGACAACATTTTGTTGACTAGATTTGGGTACAGTTTTTACTGTAGAATATACTGTCACATCAAATAAGCTTTTCTGAATATATATAAAATACTATTTTGTCAAAAATAAAGTCATAGACTAAGATGTTCCAATGTTGGCTATATTCAAACTAATGAATACATATGATAAAATGTAGGCCTATAATCTTTTTTTTTTTTTTTTTACAAAGAAAGAGTACTTTTTTGCAGAAATATTGCTGAAATTGTAATTATTGTTGTAATTGTAACCTTTTTAATAAAATAGCAAAACATATTTACAAGATAGATGTAAGCAAAATCTTAAATGGTCAATATAAGTCTTCTTCAAAATATATATTTTGTCTTTGCATTGTGGCTCAGTCAGTGTCACACCTGAATGAATGGCTAATTATGCAGAGTCATTATGCAGAGTGGGTGGGACTAAGGTGTAAACTACTCCTCCCCCTCGCATATTGGCTTTCCAAGCAAAACCTGTTTTACACCATTTAAATCAATGCATTTTTTTTTGTGAACGATAAAGCAAGACTATTTTCACATAATTTTGAAGCTAGAACTGAAAGGGACAACATCCATTAGTCAAAAGTCTTGTGGGCACATATTTTGTATGAGTTTTGTGGTCTTATTTCAGCAACTTTCATTTTTATTTTTTTAAATAACCACGCATAAACATTATTCTCTTAAAAATACAAACATCTACATACATGTTGCTCGCATATTATGGTAGGCCTGTTTGTGCTATATAGAGTGAATTTACACCTTTGCCATTAACATGTTTATAAATAACTGAAAAAAGCACAAATGTCAGAGCATGTCAGAACATCTCAAGGGCCCCAAAAACAGCTTGGTCCCCAGAGGGTTAATGAAGAATTACCCATTAGTTCTTCAGTAATTCCTTATTAGTAATGAAGAAAGAAACAGTATTGTGAAGTGTTACCACATTTTCTACACATTTTAGTCCAGTTTAGTAAGAGATATTCGATTGTATGTTCCATGTTTACTTATATCATAATAATTAATTCATATCACATTGAATAAAGTGTGTGAAAGGTTTGATATTGTGTAGTTTGTGATCCTCCATCAGCAGCTGCAGTTTCTCTCAGCTGTATCAGTGCAGTCACTGTGACGTCTGACTGACAGAGGTTTTTGTACGACTCTTTATCACTGTGTGAACCATCTAGTGCTGCCTGGATAGTGTGCACTCTGACAGTAATAATCTCCTGTATCTTCAGTCTGGACTCCACTGATGGTCAGAGTAAAATCACTGCCAGATCCACTGCCACTGAATCTAGATGGAGTTCCAGTATTAAGGGTTGTTGCCCAATATATGAGGAGTTTAGGAGCTTCTCCAGGTTTCTGTGAGTACCAGGCCATACAAGTATATGAACCTGGACAGCCATTAGGGCTGTGCAATTAATTGAATTTCGATTTCGATTTCGATTTTTGCTCCCAACGATCACCAAAATAGTATAATCGAGTAAAAAACGATTATTTTGCCATGTTCTGTTTTGAAAGAACGCTCTTATTTTGTCTTGTGTTCTGAATGACGCGCGCACGCGCACATCCGCCCCTCCCGATGCCATAAACTCTCTCAGCTTGAATGTTTAAACTGATAAAACTTAAAACGAAGTAAAAATGATCAACTTTAGTTACGATGCAATGCTGGCCCGATTGTACAAGTGACAATTCCATCATGTCCCGACTCCTGAACGCGAGAGTGTAGTTTCGACGCTTGCCTTGTCCAGCGCATTTTGAGAGACAGAGAGAGAGAGGAGACGCAGCACCGCTGAACACTCACGCGGTTTGTGAAATTGCGTCTTGGAGAAAGTTTTAAAATTATTGATTTGATTTTATAATCTGTGTGGATTCATTTAGGCTACTCATACAATCTACATGCTAAAGTGAATCAATGTTTGCGGGGGAATTTCCCGCATTAGGCTATAAGTGGTAGACCTGCGGGAATATATTAAAATACTATATTTATTAATAGTTCAAAAAGTACAATCAATGTTCAAATTTCGATTTTTTAAGAATTGTTGAAAGGTGTCTTTGGTAACACTTTACAATAAGGTTAATTAATTAGCATTAGTTAACAATAATGAACAATACTTCTACAGTATTTACTAATCTTAGTTAATATTAATTTCACCACTTACTAATACGTTATTAAAATGAAAGGTTGTATTTGTTAACATTAGTTAATGCACTGTAAACTTAACATAAACAAACAATGAACAGCTGTATTTTTATTAACTAACATTAAAAAAGATTAATAAATACTGTAACAAATGTATTTCTCATTGTTAGTTCATGTTAGTTAATACATTAACTAATGTTAACGAATTAACATTATTGTAAAGTGTTACCGTGTCTTTTTAATAAATGCAACACGTTCCCAAAGTCATGTGAAATAATCGTGTTACATAATCGTGATTTCAATACTGACCAAAATAATCGTGATTATGATTTTTTCCATAATCGAGCAGCCCTAACAGCCATTATACACTGCTGTGTTTGTTTTGCAGTTTATAGAGACTGATTCACCAGTTTGAACCGTTTTTACAGAAGGAGTCTGAGTCACAGTCACCTGTCCACTGAAACCTGATAGAAATAGTGAGTTAGAAAAGCAGCATGGCTGTGTAACATTCACTGTTGATGATATTATAATATTCAATTTAACAATATCAATTTAATAATATTCTTGAAACATTTACCTTCAATGCACAGACAGAGAGTCCAGATGAAGATGTTGATTGTGTTCATTGCTGTAGTTTAGTCTTGTGTGATGATGAAGATTGTGTTCTGCTCTCAGTCATGAAGTGTTAAACTCACAGCACTATAAACACTCTCAGAGCACTGAAGCATGTGCTGACAATGCAAAGAAGTGGGCAGGATTTACAACAGCTTGTGCTGGTAACAAACTCATAAACTCTACATAGAAGATTTTACTTTCAGAATAATGTTATTGAACCATTTAGTGATTAATTGTACATATTTATTAATTGTGAAATATTTGTGTTTATGTTTGTCAGGCTGATAAGACACTAGGTTTTGTCTGGAGAATCATGAATGTAGATCATTTTAAACACATGTCATACGCAGCAGTTTCTCTGAGTACAGTTCTGTGCTACACCTTTACAAGCATGTTAACAATGACAAATCAAGAACTAAATAAATCAGTTTTACTATATTTAGAGTAATAATAAAAAAAGTCCATTATGGTCTTTGGAATCAATGTTGACATGTTGCTCTCTGGGAAATATTTTCATGATATCTATTTTTTCCCACTTCCCAAATACAGATAAAAGATGGAGGAGGAAGAAGAGTGTAGAGAGAGGAGGAAGGAGGAGGCAGGCGGGATGAATGAAGATAGAGGAAGGATGTCAACACAGGAAAGAGGAGGGAGGCTGGAGGAAGAAGATGGAGGAGGAAGAAGGGTGTAGAAAGAGGAGGAAGGAGGTGTTGGAGGAGATGGAGGACGAAGGGTGTCAAAAGAGGAGGTAGGAGGAGGAAGAAGATGGAGGAGGAAGAAGATGGAGGAGGAGACACACTGAAACACACAGATTATATATTTATATGCAGTATTTTCACTTTAATATTCACAGACCATCTCACAATTTGATTTATTGTACAGCACTACTTTCGATTTATTCATCCAATTTATCCTGATGGAAAAATAAAGCCTTAAACTCAAATAATCTTTTGTAAACGGGGTGTTTTAACCACACAAACCGCACTTCAGCTCAGTTTGAATGAAGCGCCCATAATACAGTTTCTTTCAGGGCTGCAAATTGAATCTGTTCCCGCCCAAAGTATAAAGCCAAATGTGATTGGTTGTAGCGAGAACGTGCTACGATTGGTCAGCGCAATGTGGCAGTTATCTGACTGGCTTAAGTAGATGGTGGGTGGAGTCCACTTATTTGTGGATTTGATTTTAGAACATGTTGAACTCTAAAACTGGTAGAAATTCAAAGCCATAAATCTAAACAAGTTGTTTCCCAAATGTGAGGTTGATATCTCAAAAATCTGCTTTCAGTGAGAGTTAGTTCGGGCGCAGTCCTGGATTTATGATTTGCAGTAGAGTTTTTCTCTCTCAAATATTACAAGCACACACACACACTTACACACTTATTACACACATACAAACCTCACTCTGACATCCATACCAACACACCCACACAATTATCACTGCATAATTTATCCAATTGGCTCAATAATATGCCGAAGCAGAAAACAGGAATAAAGTGAGTATTTGCTTTATAGGCCAAACCTGAAAAAATGGCACCATCTGGTAAAAAGCCTTTGATTTGAAGCCTCGCCAACAGAATGAAAGCCTGTTAACAAAGATTGCAGAATTTTATAGTTAAATGGCCCTGGGATTAAATTTCTTTACAATGCGGACATTTTTCTCGTCTGTTCCAGCTTCCAGAAGTTTATTCCAACAGGGTTTTCCAGAGCCGGATAATTTATACTTCACGTACCTCATGTAAGTAACTCTTTGTATTGTTAAAAGTTAGATTTTACCCTAATTAAAGGAACCGTATGTAAGATTGTGGCCAAAACTGGTACTGCAATCACTTTCAAATGACTGTAGAGCGGTGTATCCCCTCCCCCTCCCCCTGACCTGAGGTTGCCAGATAGGCTGCAGGATCCAGCAGGAACGTTTGTAGCTGCAGCTGTGGTAACTAGAGCAGAGCAGGCAACCCGGATGCCGAAACACTACTGACTTCGTGATTGGTAGATAGGTGGAGGGTGGCGCATCAGGCCAAAACACAACATGACAACATCAACATCAGTTGAGGGCTACAACTTCACTTTTAAATGACAATATCCTGGCCGGACTACTGTTGTCAGTGATATAAGTATTTGAAATGAACATGATTTCTTAATGTCTAGTGACATATCAGGGCCATTTTATGATTAATTGAAATACATTTCTTACATACGGTTCCTTTAACGTGTTTGTGTTGCGCAATCTGCAGAAGTATCGCTCTGTTTTCAACAAACTTTTGCGACCGCCAACTTCGAATGTTCTCTATCTCAAACAGATCGTTAACTTGAGCCACACACTGTATAAATCTACGTGTGTGTGTGCGTTGAATAAATAATGCTGTCTTTGTGTGATAGTTCAATGTTTCAGAGGTGTTTGTAACTTCTTCAAAAGCATTGTCTTGGCTTCGACATAGTTTGGCAGTGGACTCACGGACACACAGACGCACGGACACACACGAAGCCACAGCTAGCTGAGTGATTATCATCGGCTGGAGATTAATGTGCCACTGAAGGAAGTGTTGCCAAGTCTCCTGGTGTGGCAGAATTTAAGGAAAGATGGCCTGCCCTCTTCTAACCATTCCAGTTAAGTGACTTATCATTCAGTTTTTCCTGACACTACTCACTTCTGAGAATTCTTTGGAAATTGTGACTTGGACACGAGATAGTAGATTCACTTTTTTGCTTTGCATAAAGTTCAAATGTTGCTAATCTTTAAACCCCCTTAAATAACAGTCAAACATTCGCTGTCTTACAGGTGAACGAGGAGTTCTGGAGATGTACTGCGGTTCCCCTGGACGTTTATGTCACAGCTGGACAAGCACAGCCCAAAGCTCCTCGAGCTCTCGAGTGCCAAGAGGAGACACTGGTCAACGCATCAATAACTTGTTGATGGAGCTGATACTGGTGGGGCTAAAGTGGTTACACAGTTAAAAGGTACAATATTAATCAATTGAGTAGTTTGATTTTCAGTTATCTTGCTTATCTGGGTGTTTTATTTTGTTTGTTTGTTAATTAGACAGGTTTTTTTTTTCTAAATAGTCTCAATTGTTATTACTATTATTATATTATAATGAATAATAAGGATAAACTAATACAGACCTACAGTAATGATGTCATTACAGGGTTGGAGTGAATTTACCAACACAAGTAATGTCTTCATTATTGTTGTATTAACTAGGACCCAGTGCCAGTGCAGTGAAGAAGAGAGATGTCCCTCTGAGATGAGACGCCTCTTTGAGTGTATGGGAGAGAGTGGACAGGAGCTCATCTCTGATTACTGGCTCGGTCTGGTGAACTGGTTTATAATGTGCTGACTGTTAAAGATTGGAAACACAATGAATGCATTCATTCATCCATGGATTGTAAAACTAAACATTTATTATTATAGCCTACTAAAACATTATTTTCTGGAACAGATCATTTCATTTCTAAGTAAGTTTATATTCATTTTTGACGTAAACTCTTGCCAAGGTTTTAAAGGGTGCAAAGTAAATGTTTATAATGTGTTAATCAAAACATAACGTATTAAACATACTGAAGACATGCATCGAGTTTTTAGTTTTGTCGACTGAAGGCTATAGCCTAGTAAGGTTTCAGTAGTTCTCAGCTCACACACAGGCAAATGCTACGGTTCTCGAGTCAAGAACTGGTTGTTGCAGCAGTTCTCGGATCACCAGCATAGAACCGAGAACTGTTTCTTTCGGAGGCGTTCGATACAGAACCGACGACTGGAGAGACTGCACATGCGTGATCGCACCGTCTCTGAACCGAACTTTCTTTTGGCCAACAACTGATGCTGTTTATAGGCTACTGTCTATGTGCTGTGCTGATACATGAGCACGGGTGAACCAAGGACTTGAATGAGGGGCCGAATTCGGCGAAATGTAAGTTTATTTAATTACAAATAAAATAAAAATGATGAAGACCAGTTTATTCACTTCAAGACATGTAAAACATCCGCGTTTGCGCATCGCCTTAGGCCTACAGGGTTCATTTTCAAAATGTAAATGTAAGAAACCTATCCAAGATGACTATGATGATGAGTACTATTATTTAACTGAAGTTATGATTACAAATGCCTTTATTTGAATGTATTTTTATCCGCCGGGATGATAGAATTGACGTCATTACGTGATGACGTAAAAGAACTGGTGAACCGTTTTTTTGAACCGGTTCATTGAAACGAACTGTCCGAAAGAACCGGTTCGCGGAAAAGAACCGGACTTCCCATCACTAATTGAGGGTCTTAGGAGTTTGAATCTTAGGCACAGGAACAATTATTGAGTCCTTCCAAAGACAGGGGACCATATACAGCTGTAAAGACAACTGAAAAATAAAGCAGAAGATGTCTGCCAGCTGGACAGCACAGTTCTTCAGAACACGACCCCCGATCCCGTCGGGACCTGGACATTCTTTTACACCACAAAAGAGTTTCAAGACCATGAATTTATCAATGGGCACAATATTATTCACAGGAGTTAAATCAACATTTTTAAAAACAGACATCTCCTCACTAAAATCATGGACATTAAAACGCTTATAAAAACCGTTCAGTTCATTGGAAAAGTCCAGTTCTGTTTTTCCATTCTGAGTAATACAAAGCGGTTTGGATTGCAACCCCATTATGGTTTTCACGCCCTCCCATGCAGGACGTGAATTTCCAGTATGCAGCTAGTTTTCTACTTTGTCTTTATATATGCGCTTGGCAAGCTTGAGTTCCCTCTTCAACTGTTTAGATAGTACCCTGTACTGTATCATATCCCCCTGATTAAAACTAATGTTCCTCTTATTAATTATGCTTTTTACTGATTTAGAGACCCAGGGTTTAATAAAAACGATAACGTAGACAGACAATACAGGTTAATGGACTACACACCACTCTCACACACTGCTGCTGTGTGTCGCCATTACCAGCGCCATCCAAGTTTATCTCTATATTTGGATAGAAGACCAGTAGTAGTTGTATCTTTTGATCTATTATTCATTGGCAATGCAATAATTATGCCTTCAAAGCATCAAATTGATTTAATATTGGCATATAATTACCAATAGATTGAAATACATAGAAAGAGAACTGTTTCAATTTCCAAGAAACAAATGTTACTTGTTTTACACAAGCTGAACAGTATTGAACATAATAACCTGTATTATGAATATCAGGTGATCAGAGAACAAATATAAAATAATGGTTCATACACTAATAATAATTATCTTGTCTTTTTAGCAAGGGCATAGGTTTGGCCTCAGCTTTGGTGGGGACATCCCCCTCCCCCTCTAGCTACACTCACTCACAAATACATTACATAAATAGAATGTAGAAACGAAAAATGTCTCAGATCCACTGTTTATGTTGACTGCAAGATTCTAAGTTAAGGTCAGCTAATTAACATTCAGTGACTTGCTAACGTAGCATTCTATCATGATAGCGTGACTTCTATGAGTCTATCAGTGCTGCACAGCCTAATCAATACTCTTAACCTTAGTTGAAAGATTGCTGCTGCTAGGTTTAACTGTAACAACATGGTAACACATACTATCACCAATCAATACTATTTTCCACAGTAGAATCTGCATTTGAAAGCCTGGTCAGTCACTACTACTGCTAGTTTATTTGTGTGGCTAGTTATTTTGCCTACTTACACTCTGCTTTATGAAAAAGCTTCGTATGTCCCCTTTCTTCTTCTTGGGTGGCATAGCTGATCTATCTACAAAGTACAAAAAGTGGCAAAAAACGGAATATTAAAATGTTTTACTCTGGCCTTTGTATGTGGCAGAGAGACAGCCCTGGTAACTTACCGTCGGCGTAATTTACCATTTCTCTCTTTAGGCGCGTTCACACGGAGATGGCGATAGTCAACTTCATCTTTGCAGCCGAGTCGACACTTTTAGAGAAAACACTTGTTTATTAATAAAAATCAATACACGCGTCACCGGATTTACAGATGCACGCACACATATTATTTCGAAATAACGAGATATTGTGTTGAAATAACATATTATTATTAATAATAGCCTACATCTTTTAGAATAGGTCTATTTGATTGAATACTGAATGTTGCGCTTGTTCAATTTAATAAAATTAAAACTTTAATTGTGATCATTAACATAACTGAATATTAAATATTTAGTGGCCAAGTTTTGCGCAGCTCCACGTCAATGATCTAGCACCCACTCAGCACATGCGTTAAAAATTCTCTGGCGCTGTCCCTGCAGAGAAGCTACTTAGGCAGTGTAATTATTTTTATGAATTTTTTTTAGTTTAGTTACCCTTTTTTCCATGTGCTGCATGCTTCGCGGTATTGCGGCTATGGCGGCTCCACGCTTACCGTCGGCGTCGTCGACGCGCGCGCGCGCGCGCACACACACACACACACACACACACACACACCACCCGTTCGCTGCCAGTGCAAGCACAAAAGTAGTCCCGGCCCGCGCGTGTAGCCTGTCAGATACACCGCCACCAAATCAAATTACGGCGTTTCTTGTACTGTCGTTGTTTTGGCCGTTGGAATCGATCCAAATAGCAGCGCAAAGATCCAAATAGCAGTTCAAAGGAGCTTGCTAAATATTGGTGGGGACAAATTTGTCATCTCAAAATATTGATTGGGACTAGTACCTAGCGTCCCCCCCTAAACCTACGCCCATGCTTTTTAGACTTCTAAAGCTATATAGATCCACTTTGGGACCTGGAAACCCTGAAAGCTCACCTTCACCTAGAAATTAGAGAATGGGTATATGGGTATATGTATATATATGAAGTTGACCGCTGTGTTAATCACTTTTTGTCATATGATATCAGCACCATGTTATTCTGCTGTAGTAATCACAAATGAAATGCTTGTCTATCACAATTTCACAAGCTCTCCACACAAATTTTTATAGTCACTTGTATGATATCTTAGAATCATTTACATGAAGGATCATTTTCTTTTGACAAGTAAAGATAATGATTAAAAGGTTATTTTGATGTTACTAATGCAGCACTGTAGAATATTTGTAGATATTTGGAATTGTCATGTTTTGGGGGGCTTTGACTGCTGTGTGATGATGCGTCATCTTTTTCTTTCTGTTTTTCCTTGCAATTCCTCTACAGGTTTCGGTGACTTGACAGAGGACGCTACATATGGGCTCAAGAGTAGTATAGGCGCTTTCGATGACATTGAGGACAGCACCGGTGCACTGAAGATGAGTACAAAATAAACCTGCCTTGCCTTTATATCAAACAGCCCTTTTTATGAAGTGATTTACAGTATCATCAGAAACCCAACTGTTGGAAAATAGTGCACTTTGATTTTTACATTTCAAACCAAAGCTACTAAGTGTTTTCACCCATAGCTTAGAGATAATCAAGGCCAACATATCTTCAGGAAAGTATTGACAATATAAATAATTGCCCTTTGCTAAAATGTTCAGATTATGTATTTTTATTAGAAACAAAGACAAAATACTAACTATGGGTAAAGTTTTTTTTTTTTTAGCTTTTTAATTGCTTTTCCTTTCCAGCACTTTTATAGAATGTCAATTATATCATCGAAGCTTTTAAGATATATATCAAATTTGCCTGGCCCACCTCCACTTCTGGCTGGGTCCCCGGCCCAAAACTGGCCCAACACACTGAACATGGACACACAGAGCTTCCTCTGGCCCAGATGTGGCCCACACCCTGTAAAGTGACTCTTATTGACTGATATGGCCCAGGTCTGGCCCAGGCACTGTAAGACAGATCTGGCTGAGAGTCGGCTGGGCAGAAACTGGCAGTGAAACACAAACTCAACCAAGGGTTTTTATTATAAAATTAACAAATACACTTTAATATAAACATGTATGAACTATGAACAAATACACTATGATATTAACATTTATTAACAACACACTGATTCTTCATTTGTGATCATGTATTAGTTATGATTTTCATAACATTTTCATATACATTTACACCATTGTCTATAAATGTAATGATTATATAACAATTATTTCTTTTATGATATTTTTATATCCTAAACTTTTTAATCTCCTCTAAATGATCAGTTTGTCTGCGCTGCTTCACTAAAGCAGAAGTGAAAGTGTTCCAGTCCAGATCATGTAACCAATCAGAGAGTGAGACTGAAAACACATTTGCATTGTCAGGGTGGAGTGATTGTGATCCTCTCAGAATAGAGCAGCTCTGTCTCCAGAGACCATGTTCAAACCCCAAGAGCTTTATTTGACATTTACTGCTACATCAACCTTCTGAAAAGCACCTGCATCTTCATCTGTTAGTTGAATGATGTTGTCAGACACAAAGTGAACTTGTTGAGAAGCTTTATTGAATGTTGCAGCAAACACAGCAGATTGAAAGATCACACACACACACACACACACACACACACACACTCAGTTTCAGTATTGAGTTGTAAATCACTACAGCTGCATCACTAGACTCATGTGAATCCTGCCTGACACAGGACACTCAGATACGGCTCATCTTCAGGAGAGAAACATCAGCACTCAGAGCTCTTGTGGAACGAGACCTCATGAGGAGCTCCATCATGTGTTACTCTGCAGACGTACAGCTCTCCCTCTTCCCAGCGTGCTTTGCTGAGGGTCAGGACGCTACTGCGGCTGTAGCCGCCGTCCTGCTGGCTCTCTGCGCTGGTCAGAACCCCCTCGGTGACCTCTGACCCGTCCAGTGTCCAGCTCACCAGCGCCCCCTGTGGAGAGTAAGAGCTGAGCAGGCAGAGCAGTGCGGCTGAGTCTCCAGAGATCTGCAGAGAAGAGGGCGGCAGCAGAGACACTGAGGGCTTCACTGTGGGACCAGCTGCAGGAGACAAACACAACACACACACACAACACTTTATTTAAAGCTTTCATACATATTGCGTTATAAAAGTATGTTTAATACATTAATTATGCACTGCTATATACATTAAAATGCATGTATGATCTAATCAAGTGTAACAGCAGTTATAACACATATTATCTATTATCAGGCCGATCTGACTGCTTTAATTCCAGCAATTATTCACTCTGAACATAAATATATTAATTTTTTAGATATTCACCTGAACTGAAAATGTAACTCAATTTCAAACAGAGTTAAAACAGTTGAATCATACAGAATGAACAAAACACTGAATTATAAGCACAACATGAGCAAAAGAGATTCAGTATCATTGACTGAACTACAGAAAGTAGCAACATTTACATTCTGATGTCAAATCTCTTTTTCCATGTATGATTTCTACAATAAAAGATGAACTAAATATGAACTCAGTGTAGAAATAAATGAAGGAAAAACAAGCCTGTAATAAACTGATTAAACTCATAGTGAGACACAGTGTGGAAATATGTTTAGAATTTTATTTAATTTATATATATATATATATTTTTTTTTAAAGGAATAATGCTATTCTTATAATAATATCTGTCATGAACTGCTCCGAGACTTGAAGGTAGATCCAAATGCAGCTTTTATTAAGAGGCAATCCAGACACGTAATCCAATAAACAGGCAGTGGGTCAAAACACAGGTAGGCAGTCCAAACAAACAAAAACAAAACAAGACAGGCAGGGGTCAGAGGCAAGAGAGTAATCCAAGGAACAGGCAAGAAATCCGAAAACCAAGAAACAAGAAAACCAGGAAAAACGCTCAGAGTTGCAGTGTGACACTAAACAAGACTTTGCCGGGAATGATGAGGTGAACCGGGCTTATATGGGGTGAACTAAACAATATAATGAGACACAGGTGAATGTGATAATCAGGGATGATGAGTCCGGGCAGTGAATTATGGGAAATGTAGTTGTGAGTGAATAATGATAGTCTTATGTGGAGTGCCCTCTGGTGGCTCTCAAGGGCACTCCAGCTGGTGACCGTTACATAGCCCCCCCTTTAAGGAGCGGATTCCAGACGCTCCTAAAACTGTCCAGGAGGGAGGTGGAGCGGAGGCGGACTCGGGGGCGGGATGGAGGGCCAGAACCGTGGAGCGGATAACGACCTGGAGACTGCAGCAAGACGGGAGGCCAGGGCGGATCAGGCTGTGCAGGCGACCATGGCGAATCAGGCTGTGCAGGCGACCATGGCGGATCAGGCTGTGCAGGCGACCATGGCGGATCAGGCTGTGCAGGCGACCATGGCGGATCAGGCTGTGCAGGCGACCATGGCGGATCAGGCTGTGCAGGCGACCATGGCGGATCAGGCTGTGCAGGCGACCATGGCGGATCAGGCTGTGCAGGCGACCGAGGCGGATCAGGCAGTGCAGCCGACCAGGGAGGAGACGACCCTTCAGGCGGCCAGAGAGGAGACGACCCTTCAGGCGGCCAGAGAGGAGACGACCCTTCAGGAGACCAGGGAGGAGACGACCCTTCAGGCGGCCAGGGCGGAGGCGACCCAGGAACAGGAACAGACACCGGCTCAGGAACAGGAACAGACACCGGCTCAGGAACAGGAACCGGCTCAGGAACAGGAACCGGCTCAGGAACAGGAACCGACACCGGCTCAGGAACAGGAACCGACACCGGCTCAGGAACAGGAACCGACACCGGCTCAGGAACAGGAACCGACACCGGCTCAGGAACAGGAACCGACACCGGCTCAGGAACAGGAACAGGCACAGGCTCAGGAACAGGAACAGGAACAGGCACAGGCTCAGGAACAGGAACAGACACCGTGTCGGCGGCCATCTCTGCTGAGGGCTCAAGCGACGTGGCGGTGGTCATCTCGTCTGGAGACACTGGCTCGGCGGAGACCATCTTGTCCTGGGACACTGGTTCGGCGGAGACCATCTTGTCCTGAGACACTGGTTCGGCGGCGGCCATCTTGTACGAAGACACTGGCTCGGCGGCGGCCATCTTGTAAGGAGACACTGGCTCGGCGGCGGCCATCTTGTTCGGAGACACTGGCTCGGCGGCGGCCATCTTGTACGGCGACACTGGCTCGGAGGCGGCCATCTTGTCCGGAGAAACAGGCGTGGAGTCGGCCATCTTGTCCGAAGACACAGGCGTGGAGTCGGCCATCTTGTCCGAAGACACAGGCGCGGGAAGAGGAAGAGGAACAGATTCAGGCTCAGTATCAGGATCAGATTCAGTCTCGGCGGGACGAGACTCTTGACGGGCGGACGTGACGTGAAACTCAGTCTCTGGATCGGCTGACGTGACGTGAAGCTCAGTCTCTCGATCGGCAGAAGTGACGTGAAGCTCAGTCTCTGGATCGGCAGAAGTGACGTGAAGCTCAGTCTCTGGGTCGGCAGAAGTGACGTGAAGCTCAGGCTCTGGATCGGCAGAAGTGACGTGAAGCTCAGTCTCTGGATCAGGATCAGCGCGCTGTGAGCTTGACGGGACCAGCGGCGGCGAGGGCTTTGAGCTGGGTAGGACCAGCGGCGAAGAGGACTCTGAGCTGGTTAGGACCAGCGATGAAGAGGGCTTTGAGCTGGACGGGACCAGCGATGAAGAGGGCTCTGAGCTGGACAGGACCAGCAGTGAAGAGGACTCTGTGCTGGACAGGACCAGCAGTGAAGAGGGCTCTGTGCTGGACGGGACCAGCGGTGAAGGCTCTAGCTTGGCATGCATGTCGCTTGCTGTCTCAGGGGCGGCGGGCATGACGCATACTGCCTTGGTTTCGGCAGATTTGGCGTGAAGTGCGGGCTCGGCTGGACTGGCGTGAAGTGCAGGCTCGGCTGGACTGGCGTGAAGTGCAGGCTCGGCTGGACTGGCGTGAAGTGACTCAGCCAGCAAAAGAGCCTGGATTATATACTTTTGAAGATTCCAGCCAGGGTGATGAAGTGGCATAAGGGAGCTGATCGGCTCGGATAGTCCTCCACGGAAAAATATCATTAGGCATACTTCATCGAAAAATGCCAAAGGTGCCAGCTCAATAAAGTCTCTCACGTACTCCTCTATGGGCCGGTCTCCCTAACGGAGACACATAATCTTTGCTGCTGGATTCATGGTGGTCATTGCTGCTGGATCTTGGTACGGCGAAGTCTTCTGTCATGAACTGCTCCGAGACTCGAAGGTAGATCCAAATGCAGCTTTTATTAAGAGGCAATCCAGACACGTAATCCAATAAACAGGCAGTGGGTCAAAACACAGGTAGGCAGTCCAAACAAACAAACAAAAACAAAACAAGACAGGCAGGGGTCAGAGGCAAGAGAGTAATCCAAGGAACAGGCAAGAAATCCGAAAACCAAGAAACAAGAAAACCAGGAAAAACGCTCAGAGTTGCAGTGTGACACTAAACAAGACTTCGCCGGGAATGATGAGGTGAACCAGGCTTATATGGGGTGAACTAAACAATATAATGAGAGACAGGTGAATGTGATAATCAGGGATGATGAGTCCGGGCAGTGAATTATGGGAAATGTAGTTGTGAGTGAATAATGATAGTCTTATGTGGAGTGCCCTCTGGTGGCTCTCAAGGGCACTCCAGCTGGTGACCGTTACAAATATCATTGTTTTAGATTAAATAATTGTACAAAAATATCAGTAACACTTTAATTAAAGCCTTTATACATATTGCAAAAGTATTTTTAAGGCATTAATTATATATTGTTTTACACATTATAATGCATGTACAATCTAATCAATAATTGTAACCAAGGTTTTAACACATTATAATATTATCTATTCATTGTTACACCTCCAAAAAATATATAATACACTAAAACTCATGACAAACAACCAATTCTAGATGTAACAAGGAATTAGCAAATAGTATAAAACATTTTAACTTTGGTTACAGTTATTTATGAAAACATACATGACATTATAACATACACTTTTGATACCTTTATAATGCATTATACATAAAGGCTTTAAGTATCACCACAATATCTAATAATCATTATTATTAATAAATGTTGTTCTTGTTTCCACTGTAAAACACTTTCTGAAATATAAATTGTATTTTTTTATTAGGTGATTAAATAGACAGACTTACCGATCACCAGTTTAGTTCCTCCACCGAAAGTCCACCACAGTGATACAATCTAATGAAACGCTCGTACAAAAACCTCTATTCCACTCGAGTGAACACACACTCCAGCAGAGAGAGAGAAACAACACTTCAACACACTGATATTAGAAGATCCTCAGCTCTTCTCAACACTCACTCATTCAGATTTGACTAAATGCTTTCTGATATAACACTGTTTAAAGAAATATATTTGATGAGCTGTGACCTCTGAGGTGACCTTTGACCTCTTTGATCATGGATGATGTTGTGGAGTTTCTCAAAATGATGCTTCTGTTCTTCATATGCAGATCAATCATCATGATTCACAGAAAAACCTGCAGCTTCAGACTTCAATCTTCAGTGAAAATCTCTTCAAATAATCTGAGTTTATTGAATATTAGAGCCAAAGTCAATAGAAAGTGTCAACAATGAAAATATAAAAGGTATTTTGCATGTTCTACACAGTCAAGCATGTTTTCATATTCAAGGTCTGTTCTAAAAGTATCTGGACTGGTTATGAATCTCCACACAAGATCATGAAACGTGAACAAGCTCTAATATGTCTCCATCTTTAACAGCCTGTTTCTTCTCCATTTGATGATTTCAGACACACATGAGGCTTCATGATAGATGGAGTGACACCATGAACTCTGATTAGAGATTCACAATCAGTCCTGATACTTTCTGAACAGACTCATGATTCATGATCTTACTTTAGTGATGGCGGTTCATCTAGTGGAAGTGTAGCAGTGATGATGGTCACATGACTGAATATGGACACAGACATGGACGTTCATCTGCACATCCTCAGTGTCTCAGGAGTCACAATAAAAATACAAAATAAAGTCATGATTCTGTAACTCTAGTGTAAATTAGTTTGTTATCAGCACAAGCTGTTGTAAATCCTGCCCACTTCTTTGCATTGTCAGCACATGCTTCAGTGCTCTGAGAGTGTTTATAGTGCTGTGAGTTTAACACTTCATGACTGAGAGCAGAACACAATCTTCATCATCACACAAGACTAAACTACAGCAATGAACACAATCTACATCTTCATCTGGACCATTGCACTGTTTATTCAAGGTAAGATGTAAAAACTGACTCTGGTTTTGGTGTTTTTGTAAAAGTATATGATGATAATAGTTTTAAACACTAATAGTTTTTCTTTTCTCTTCTTCAGAATCCAGAGGAGTGACTTTGACTCAACCTGAAGTTAAAACTGTCCAACAGAGTCAAACAGCAACAATAGAGTGTAATATAGATGTAGGAATATACTACAGCAACTTAGCCTGGTATCAGCAGAAACCTGGAGAAGCTCCTAAACTCCTGATTTATGACATAAGAAGCCGTTATACTGGAACTCCATCTAGATTCAGTGGCAGTGGAACAGTAAATACTGGACGAGATTTTACTCTGACCATCAGTGGAGTCCAGACTGAAGATACAGGAGATTATTACTGTCAGAGTTATCACAGCAGCGGTTATGTGTTCACACAGTGATAAAGAGTCGTACAAAAACCTCTGTCAGTCAGACGTCACAGTGACTGCACTGATACAGCTGAGAGAAACTGCAGCTGCTGATGGAGGATCACAAACTACACAATATCAAACCTTTCACAGACTTTATTCATTTATTATGATGTAAATAAACATGTAACATAATAATATAATTTAATATATCTAACTAAACTGGACTAAAATGTGGAGAAAATGTGAGTGTTGCTTGTCCCTGTAAAACTTGCCACTACAATATTATCAATACAACTTAATGGAGTTTATTGAAAATAACTGAGTTTAGTTGGATTAACAGTGTTGTTCATCATTATGCACACTGTATATAATGAATCGCTATATAAAGTCAGATGTCAGTGAGTATAAAACACTGAGAGTCCACAGTCTGAGCACAAGCGCTACTCTTCAGCACAAACACAACATTCAATAACAGAAACAACTCTATGGGCCCTATCTTGCACCCAGCGCAATTGACTTTGTACACCGACGCATGTTTCATTACTTTTTCGCACCCACGCAAAGCGCGCTTTTCCCTCCACGGAAGCACGTCGCTAAACTAGGGAATGAACTTGCGCTCCCGGGGGCGGTTCAGCGCAAAAAAGGAGGCGTGTTCCGGCGCAAACAATCCCTGGTGCTATTTTACTGTTCCATAAAACAATTGCGCCACTGGCCAGAAAAAACCTAGTCTAAAGTCAGTGGCGCGTTGCGCATGTTATTCATATGCTATTTTAAGGGCGCATTGGCCATAATCAGTGTAGCATGTGTACAACGCACATACTTTAATTCTCTCATCTAAACAGCAGTTTTCATTTTTGCAAATCATACATTATTACAATAGATAGATAGATAGATGATAGATAGATAGATAGATGGATAGATGGATAGATAGATAGATAGATAGATAGATAGATGATAGATATATAGATATATAGATAGATAGATAGATAGATAGATAGATAGATAGACAATTTATTATAAAAGCATACATCTAGCTTACACATTTACCCAAATTATCATACGCCTGTTTAACCGAAGTTAATTTGGGTGTGATTCTCCATCCCCAACATCCCTGACGGGAACGTCGGTCTCCTCGGCTGTGAACCGCTCCTGGCGTGCACCTGGCAAATCCGCCGTTATAATAGGAATCCGCTATAGAACAAGCGCGTCTGCTCTTAAAGGGAATGTGAGATAATGCTCTGATTGGTTTATTTCACGTTACGCCCAAACCACACCTATGAATAATGAAGCTACTTCAGACCAACCCCTTTTAGATTTGCGCCCGGCGCAAGAGTCATTTATCCTGCCGGTGTAATAGCAACAGCGCCAAGACCCGCCCACAAAGTTACTTGCGCTTTGCGCTTTGACACTTGCGTTTCAGAACGTTAAAATAGGGCCCAAGATCTCACAGAGACTCACGAGATCCAACGTGACTTGAGAAGAAAAACAAATGATCATCATTATCCACACTGTATATAATGAATCGCTATATAAAGTCAGATGTCAGTGAGTATAAAACACTGAGAGTCCACAGTCTGAGCACAAGCGCTACTCTTCAGCACAAACCACAACATTCAATAACAGAAACAACTCTAAATGTCCAACAGAACTGAACATTAGACATTAACATAAACTGCCAACATCTTTCCCCGTGTGCTCTACGATCTACTTCAGGCTTATGATGCTAAACGCAGCCCTGGCACGTGGACCTGGAGTTCCCAGCATGCTTTGCAAGGGACTGCATTAGGAGAGTCAATTAAGGTATTAAATGCTAATTTATGTGTTTTACACTGTATCTCTGAAGAGCCTGTTTCTGTTTTCACACAATTTCTCTGCGTTGGTCCTAAAATAATAATAAAAATCCTACGCTGACTTTTTTTGACAGATGCGTTACACCAGCATAGAGATCCCAGCGCCGACAATTAAGCACAACTATAATAATGGGCCGCTGATGTACGAGTTTTATGGGCCGTTTAGACAAAAAAAATGAAACAAAAGTGTGAGATGTATCGGCCCATAAAGCACATCAGCCCAGCGGAGAAAGGCCATGTCTGCCAGATGTTCAGTCCGCTCCTGGTTGGACATTTAGAGGAGTTTCTGCTATTGAACTCTGTGGTTACCATTGTGCTGAAGAGTAGCGCTGTCAACTGTGATTTACACTTTGCTGCAACTTCATGTGTTTAATAACCCCAAATCACAATTTCTCACTGAAGCAAATTCTGCGATCAGCAAAGAGCAGGTGCTAGTGATGGAGAAATGAAGCTTTGTGAAGCACTGAGGCTTTTCCCTCAACTGTATCGTAGAATGGTTCATTACACCAAGCTTTTCAACACACTGCACACTAACAACATCTCGTGGTCAAAAGCTGGAAAATCTGCAGACGACACACACATTTATGATCTATTTATGATAGACGACATTTTTGATTGTTTCAAATAATAATTCAGTTTGTTAAACACCATATAAGGCAATACAAATATTTAATCTAATAATAGTCTTTCACGTCATTACTTACATAATGTATTAATGAATGTGAATAAATGTATGAGTCTGTGAATATATGTATGAAAAAATAATAAATGTACAAATGAATAAGCTAATTGTGTTCTGTACTGTTGTGTTGTACAGTGAGGGACTGTCACAGTGTTTAGGGATACGCTTCGATCAACACAAGCAGTCTTATGAGTTCATAGTCAAGGATCGTGTGAATATGATCAAAATAAATGAAGGTTATTGTGGAACGGTCAGTTGAAGTGCTTGTGAACTGGGGATTAATACTGAAATTGAACATGCACAAAACTACTTGTAAATATTCGTATTATGATTTCTTCTTATCAAAGAATCTAATAACACTGGAGCTGCACAAGGGGTTCGCGCTATTTCTGAATCAGAATATGAAGCAGTCACGTGGTTGTGTGTGAAAATGAAGCTTCGGACGTCACAGATAACGTGGTTATGGTTTTAAATTTTTTTTTACTTAAGTGTGATTAGATTTAGAAGTAAACATTTAAACCGTTAGATTATATAGAGCGATCGTGTCTCTTTAGAGGACTTGGAGAAACCACACGACTCATATGATTACGCCTGTTTCACACATAGGCTTCTCCATTTGCAGTGTGTATGTGTCACAGGAGCAACACACACTATTGTGTTTCCTCCTCCACGAAGTGCCGTCCATTATGTCGTGTTGTTGAGGATCTACTGTGTAGTTTTCTATTAATTAGTTCCCCAAAAACACTCTCCCTTCAGTAGATCCAGACTATAACTGAAAGTTTTGAGTTTTGAGTTTTTCTTTGTTCAGTTTGCACACTAAATATGGGCTGGAGCTCTTCATTTTGAACTCTTAAAGTGCACCAGATTGATGAATTTAACATTAAACTGCACAACATTTTCTCCCGGAGGAGTGCATGCCCCCGAACCCCCTGGAGGACCCAAGGTCACCCACCACAGTTTTACTAAAACTCCTGTGAGAAACACTGGCACTGCTCTGCCAGAGCCGCTTACAGCTTGTGTTAGGACTCATCACTGTGGAGTATAGTTCAACTGTTTTAATAACTGATTTTTATTTTTTTGTTAACTCTCACTCGTTCCTACTAAGATAGGAGTTGGTATATATATTCAAGGACGTGCAAAAGATGGTTGGTGTTTATGACCATATGTAGTGGGCCGGTCTGGGCCAAAATGCAACCACAAACTATACATCAATTCTACACTCATTATTTAAGTTCATACTTAGATCAAATGAGTAGACTTGTTAACATCCAGTGTACTTTTGGACACCACTACAAATGCCTGTGTCCCAAAATAGTGCCTCTATTTAATAGTATATTATAGTGGACTTTGACAACTTCACACCAACTACATATCAGCACTGTTGCATCTTAAATGCTAATTTAATATAAATAAAATGTCAAAATACATATTCTTGTGTAACATTATTTGAAAAACATTTAGATAATTATATTACATTTAAAAAAAGACTAAAATGTGATTTCATAATACATTTTGTTTTGTCAACCACATAGTTAATAGGCCATTGCCATTTAGAAAGCTGAACCTACAATTACATATAAACTTCATACTTATGCCATATTTGTTTAAGCCATTAATAATCCAACAACAAAGCCATATACCAATAAATACTTTACAATTTAATACAATTTAATACAATTTAAATACAATTTAATTTATACACTTATGAAAAATTATTTTATATTGAATTAATAATTTGTATAGTATTTTTAACATGCAGAATTGCTGCTGTGCAAAGGTGTACAGTAAGTGAAATATGATGATTATAACTTGATATATGCAAACTACAAATTCATACATTTTAAATTAAATCCTATAGTAATTTTGGTCATCAATTAATTAATTCATTATTTCAATTACTCTAAAATTCTAATATTTGTAATAAAATTACCACTTAAACACCACTGACAGAAAATTACACAAAATAAAAAAGATAAATGCCTGCAGAAATATCTTATTGTGAAACTCTTTAAATAAATTTAATATTGGCCAAACATTCCCTTCTACTATCCACTTAATCTTTAATGTTGCATTATTGTTTAATATACAAATACTACAATTACTAGCTTAACATACACACGGGTATTTGGACAAGACATGAAACAGAACAAAGGTTGAAACTTTTATTTTCAAAAACAACAATGAACAATTATTTGCAAGTTTAAAATAAATACAAAACAAACAAAAAAGTATACATATTTATATGTATATAATATATTTAAATATCAAATCTAACTATTGATCTTTCTTTATAAAATGTACCAATCATAAATGAACATCCATTTAAACATTAAAACTACAAATACAATTTCACAATTAACTGCAATAATTATAATCTACTACGATTAATTATAAAAACTTAAATTAATGTCACATTATCATTATATTAAACTTCCACAAATTCCTACATATTAATGTCACATTCACCGTCTGTCATCGTCTTGTCAGCACTACACTACCCAGAATCCTTTGCCTTCATCACCTTCACCTGCACATCGTCATCATCATCCTCATCACCTGTGATCACCCTCATCATCACCGTCACCTGTTGTCTTTGTGATTATCTGTGTATTTAAGTTCCCCTCTCACTCCTTTTCATGTCGGTTATTGTTTGTGCACAGCACACTGTTTTGAGTTTGTTTGGATTGTTTTGTTGGAATATTAAACTTTTGCTATTTGTGTATCTTCGTCTTCTTCATCCACCCATTGACGTTACAATTAAACTTTTATACTATTTTTGTCCCTAAACTACTACCTGTCTTTAACAAACTTAACCAACTATTTTAACACATTATAACACTAATCTCACTGAATGACACATTTTACTTAATCTCAATTTTCCTAAATATTTACTAGCATTCCAAACTTTAAAAAAAATAAAAATAACTTGCAATATTAAAAACTTAATTTTATTTTTTTTGTGATTGTGATTTTTACACCATTTATCACTTTTTCTTCCCAATCTTCCCTGGATTTCTCAAACTGCGGTCACATTTGGCATGCTTTGGACGTGCTCCCACCTCTTTTTCCACAGTTCCTTCAACAGACTCTTCACTTCTCTTACAATCAGTCATGTTGCCCTTTTCATCCACTTCAACCTTCTCAGTCTCCTTTTCATTCACACTATCCAACTCTTCACCAGTTTCACTCCTGAAACACTCCTCAAGCATGAGATCATCAACAAACTCCTGAGGGATTCTGCAGCTTGCAGTCGGGCCTGAATCTGTTGCCCGATCCATCTCGTTAGTAAACAGGTTACCTGGACACAGAAATGCTGCTGCAGTAATGCGGTTTCCTCTGCCCTTTAACTGGATTCTGTCCTCCACAAGCAGCTTGGACACCAGAACATCCGTGGCAAAGAACCTTTCAGATCTGACAAGCTACATTTAGAAGTTGACGCAGCACGTAATCATCAATGATAAATTCAGTCACTTTCAGTCATTTTCCCAGTAAAATCAACAACAGCTGCCATTTTGCAGTACGCCCCACACTGTTGACATCTTGTTATTGCAGTGTCAAGGTTAACATTTGGCAAAACATGTCGCTTTGGACACATGTACTCCACTTTCACCTCTGCGGTGACAAGCTGCCCTTCAAAGACCTTCACGTTGTTTACAATGCCATGTACCGCCATATCAACATCTAGCAGAGTTACTTCTGACTGCTGTAGTGGAAATGGACGTTTCTCCACCGAACTGCCTCACGGAAACATTTGTCAAGTAATAGCATTTTCCATTGTGCTAAATGTCGCCCCCCCATACACACAAAGTGATACCGTGTGTTTTGTCTGCCACATCATAAGATCTTTTCTGCATCTTCTGATGGGATCTTGTGACACACACTTGATCTTCAGTCAGTTGAAGAATCTTCACCGAGACATTAACCTAAAAATTCCAAAACAAACAACAAAGTACTTAGTCCCATATGACAACAACACACTTACACATTAATACAGTTTTACTACCAAGCAAAAGCAAAATACCATAACTCATTTTGTGACAAACGAGTCATTAATTTGTATAGAACATAGATTACCTACTTTATGATATATATAATTATATTTACTTAATTACTGAATGTTTGTAAACCATGTCATTCTTAATTCTTTTGTTTACATATCACAACTTATTAACAGTCAGTAAGGGTAAGTAACGTCTCGGTTACTGATGTAACCCTCGTTCCCTGAAGGAGGGAACGGGAGACGTAACGTCGACGTGACGACGTAATTGGGATCACTTCAGGGAGCCCTATCAACTTCGAGTGTCTACAGAACGAGCCAATGAAAGTTGGCGTGCGTGAATCGCGTCACGCGCCCCCGCCCCGCCGCGCGGGTATAAACAGGAAGCGGGCGCACGCACACATTGTTTTTCGCTGAGGAGCCGAGATTTGTGACGGCCATGCAGCGATGGTCAGCAACGGTGGCGACGGGACGTTACGTCTCCCGTTCCCTCCTTCAGGGAACGAGGGTTACATCAGTAACCGAGACGTTCCCTTTCAGTCGCTCACGTTCGACGTAACGTCGACGTGACGACGTAATTGGGATCCCATGGAAAACGCCACGGTTGCTGCCACATCCAGCGCCCTACGCAAGACTCTCAGACCCCCAACTGCTGGGGCGGAAGACCTGCGTAGAGGGAGTTCAACTGCTGTTCCATTCTACCTCACACAGTGAAACTCTCGGATAACACTGGGAAAGCGTACCTTTCCAGGGGAAAGGACGCTGCGGAGCCACATCCTGCCCGAAGGGAGGTAACATGTGGAGAATACACATATGGACTGGCCGAAGGGGCAGTGCGACATATGGAATGTCACTGGGGTGGCTCCACCCGAAGGGGGAGACACACCGTACAGTGACGGCAGAGCAGACTCTGCCAAGGGAAGACACGGGCTCACCGCAGGGAGCTGGTCGTGGAAGAATACACATATGGGATCGCCGCAGGGATCACCACATATGGAACCCAGCCTAGCACAAGTTACACAAGCATACGAGCACTAGGCCTGGCGTCGGACGCTCCGCAATGTCCGACTGCCGAAGGGGTGCGGAGGAACTCACAGGGTTCGCCAATGGGGAACTTGACTGGAGTAAAAAGCGCACGTATCCGTTCCTAGGAAGGGAGTGGCGCAGCAAGCCGACACTAGAGCGGGAACTTCGGTGTTACCGGCTAGTAGAAGCGAGCACACAGGAAGAAACCGGCTCAACACGTAAGCTATAGAACCTAGCGAACGTGTTAGGTGTCGCCCAGCCCGCAGCTCTACAGATGTCTGTCAGCGAGGCGCCGTGAGCCAGCGCCCAGGAAGAAGCGACACTCCTAGTGGAGTGGGCTTTCAACCCAGGCGGGCAGGGCACGCCTTGGGCTTCGTAAGCCAAGGCGATGGCATCCACTATCCAGTGGGCCATCCTCTGCTTGGAGACAGCCTTCCCTTTCTGCTGGCCTCCGTAACAGACGAAGAGCTGATCTGAGGTCCTGAGGCTTTGCGTTCTGTCCACGTACAGACGCAGAGCGCGAACGGGACAGAGAAAAGCCAGGGCTGGGTCTGCCTCCTCCGAAGGCAGCGCTTGCAGGTTCACTACCTGGTCCCGGAAGGGAGTGGTAGGAACCTTGGGCACGTATCCGGGCCGGGGTCTCAGGATGACGTGAGAGTTATCCGGGCCGAATTCTAGGCACGATTCGTCGACCGAAAATGCATGCAGGTCCCCTACCCTCTTGATAGAGGCCAATGCAACCAGGAGTACTGTCTTACAGGACAGAATTTTTAACTCAGCTGATTGCAGAGGCTCAAAGGGTGGTCTCTGAAGTGCCGAAAGGACCAGAGACAAGTCCCAAGAGGGTATAGAGAGTGGGCGAGGAGGATTCAGTCTCCTCGCTCCCCTCAGGAACCTGACGATCAGGTCATGCTTTCCCAAAGACTTACCATCAACAGCATCGTGATGTGCGGCAATAGCGGCAACATACACTTTAAGGGTGGAGGGAGACAGCCTTCGCTCCAGCCCTTCTTGCAGGAAGGAAAGCACGGCTCTGATCGAGCAAGATCGGGGGTTCTCCTCATGAGAGGAGCACCAGTCAACGAACAGGTTCCACTTCAATGCATAGAGGCGCCTCGTAGAGGGGGCTCTAGCGGAAGTGATGGTGTCAACTACCGCAGGGGGTAGGTCACTTAGAACCTCCGCGTCCCGTCCAGGGACCAGACATGGAGTTTCCAGAGGTCTGGACGCGGGTGCCATAGGGTGCCCCGTCTCTGAGAGAGCAGGTCCTCTCTCAGAGGGATGGGCCAGGGAGGGGCTGTCGCGAGGAGCACTAGTTCCGGGAACCAGGTCCGGTTGGGCCAATACGGCGCAACTAACAAGACCTGCTCCTCGTCCTCCCTGACTTTGCACAAGGTCTGTGCAAGAAGGCTCACTGGGGGAAACGCATACTTGCGAAGGCCCCGGGGCCAGCTGTGTGCCAGAGCATCCGTGCCGAGGGTCCCCTCGGTCAGAGAATAGAACAACTGGCAATGAGACGTGTCCGGGGCGGCAAACAGATCTACCTGAGCGGTCCCGAAGCGCCTGAAAATCAGCTGGACCACCTGGGGATGGAGTCGCCATTCTCCCGGTAGCACCTGCTGCCGTGAGAGCTCGTCGGCTGCACGGTTGAGCAGGCCCGGAATGTAAACGGCACGAAGCGACCTCAGACGCTTCTGACTCCAGAGGAGGAGATGGCGGGCGAGTTGTGACATGTGGCGGGAGCGTAGACCACCTTGGCGGTTGATGTACGCAACGGTCGCAGTGCTGTCCGTACGGACCAGTACATGCTTGCCTAGTAGCAGCGTTTTGAAACGGCTCAATGCAAGACGTACTGCTAACAACTCGAGGCAGTTGATGTGCCAATGCAGTTGAGGCCCCGTCCACAGACCTGAAGCTGCATGCCCGTTGTACGTGGCCCCCCAGCAGGTGGTAGAGGCATCCGTGGAGACCACAGAGTGCCTGGACACTTGTTCCAGGGGAACACCTGCCCGCAGGAACGAAGGGTCCGACCACAAGCTGAGAGTTTGGCGACAGTGCGGAGTTACTTGGACCCGGCACGAGCCGCTCTGCCACGCCCATCTCGGGACTCGATCGTGGAGCCAGTGTTGGAGCGGCCTCATATGAAGCAATCCGAGCGCCGTAACCGCGGCTGCAGATGCCATATGCCCCAGGAGCCTCTGAAACAGTTTCAGTGGTGCCGCTGTTCTGCGTTTGAGCGTGCTCACGCAGTTCAACACTGACTGGACACGGGCCTCGGTGAGGCGCGCTGTCATGCTGATCGAGTCCAACTCCATACCGAGAAAAGAGATCCTCTGCCCGGGGGTGAGTTTGCTCTTTTCCCAGTTGACCCGAAGCCCTAGGTGGCTGAGGTGACTGAGCACCATGTCCCTGTGTTCGCACAACTGCTCTCTCGACTGGGCCAGAATAAGCCAGTCGTCGAGGTAGTTGAGGATGCGAACACCACGCTCGCACATGGGAGCAATGGCCGCCTCCGCGACTTTCGTGAAGACGCGGGGCGACAGGGCCAGCCCGAAGGGTAAGACCTTGTACTGATATGCCCGTCCCTCGAACGCAAAGCGGAGAAACGGTCTGTGTCGAGGGAGAATCGAGACATGAAAGTACGCGTCCTTCAGGTCGATCGCTGCAAACCAATCTTGGGGACGGATGCATTTGAAAATGCGTTTCTGCGTAAGCATCTTGAACGGTAGCCTGTGAAGGGACCGGTTCAGGACGCGCAGGTCCAAGATTGGTCGTAACCCACCACCTTTCTTGGGTACAATGAAGTACGGGCTGTAGAAGCCGGTCTTCATATCGGCTGGAGGGACCGGCTCGATCGCATCCTTCGCCAGTAGGACTGCGATCTCTGACCTGAGCACCGGGGCATTGTCCGCCAAAACACGGGTGAACAGAATGCCCTTGAACGCAGGGGGGCGCCGGGCGAACTGAATCGCATAGCCGAGTCTGATGGTACGGATGAGCCAGCGAGACGGGCTGGGAAGCATTAACCAGGCTCCCAGAGACCGAGCAAGCGGGACCAACGGCACCACAGACGTACCCGGGGTGGGGCAGCGCGGCGGAATGCAGGGACCCGACTCGGACAGCACAGCGGCCCGAAGTGGGGTCTGAGTGTGTGGTGCAGCACATACCTGCTTCCGTCGAAGGGCAGAGTGAGTGTGCGGAGGCGTCAGTGCGTCCAGTACACAGCCACTGCTGCCTGCTGGCGATGAAAGAGGGGCTCGGGAGTGACAAGGCATGGCGGCGTCGTCGACTGCCAAGCGCGCCCTCTTGGGGCCCGGAGGTTTCAGAAATTGCTCTTTTATTGAAATTGTGGGTACCACTGACCCGTGGGTCAGTGGCGGAACAAAAAGAAAAGGAAACAAAAGATTCTCCGCCCGGCCCTCCACCGGGGGAAGGAGTGGCGCCTTCGCCATCTCCTGAAGAGCAACTTGATCCACCTCTGGGCCGCCCGTCTCAGGGTCGTTTGCACCGTCGCTTGCCTCCTGGTTTGGCAGCGGCCTGGACGGGCGGGGTCGGCTTCCTGCGGCTTGCTCCACGCTGAGGCCTGGATGATGGCTGCTGCTGCTGGGGCTTAGCGGGAGCGGAGGACGCCGCAGAAGGCCGACCACGGCGACGAGTAGACGGAGGGTCTGCGGCCGGCGGACGGGTGGGAGCAGCAGGGGTCCGCCGGGGCAGGATGTGCCGGATGGCCTCCGTCTGCTTCTGTGCGGCCGAGAACTGTTGGGCAAAGCTCTCGACCGCGTCGCCGAACAACCCAACCTGGGAAAGAGGGGCATCCAGGAACCGATATTTATCGGTGTCCCTCATATCCGCCAGGTTGAGCCAAAGGTGGCGTTCCTGGACCACCAGAGTGGACATCGCCTGACCAACCGAACGTGCGGTTTCCTTCGTCGCCCGGAGGGTCCATGAGCGCCTGGGCCTGGTGGACCTGCAAGAGCGCCATGGCATGGAGGGCGGAAGCAGCCTGTCCACAGGACTTATAAGCCTTCGCCATTAAGCCGGACGAAAACTTACAGGCCTTGGACGGGAGGCGTGGATTACCCCGCCAAGAGGAAGCGGACGCCGGACACAGCTGCATCGCGACGGCCCGCTCCACTGGGGGGATATCCACATACCCCTTAGCTGCCCCGCCGTCGAGGGTGGCGAGGGGTGAGGAGCCACTAGAACGGCTTCGGGCACTATACGGTGCCTTCCACGTCCTAGAAAGCTCCTCATGCACTTCCGGAAAGAAAGGTACCGGGGCGGCGCACTGAGAACCAGCACGGCCCGCCCCGAGAAACCAATCGTCCAACCGAGAAGGTTCGGGACGTGGTGGAGGATTCCACGCAAGCCCGACCTTCTCGGCGGCCCGGGAAAGCATAGCAATCCATTCTGGATCCGGCTCGGACAACGCTACACACCCCGAGAGGGGCAACGCAGCCGAGTCGTCATTTCCAGAGGACAGCTCCCCCTCCGATGCTGCGATCGACATCTGATCGTCAGCTGGAGCCCCAAAGGAAACGGTTGGCCGTTCCGGAGAAGGACCAAGACGTTCACTAAGGGGCCCCAATGGCGGCAGCGCTTGTGAGGCGTGAGGGGCCCGCGGAGGATGACTCGACGGGGAAGCCCTCACGGTAATCCTCAGATCACCCTGGTCATGCACTGAAGTAGGTCTATTCTGCGGGGCAGAATAGACACTAGATCGGGGCATAGGCGAGGGGACTGCACCTCCCTTGAGGTAAGCGAGTCTCGATCTAAGCGCTGCGATAGTCATATTCCCGCAATGGGAACATGAACTATCCACAAAAGCTGCCTCAGCGTGTTGAATGCCCAAACACGAGAGGCAACTGCTGTGGCCATCTGCTGGCGCCAGGGAACGACGGCATCCAGAAACGCACAAGCGGAATGACATCTTGAAAAAGACGCAGGGTCACGCTTGTGTTGCTCTTTTAGTAAAACAAAAAAAAGGTTGAAAAAAAAGAAATACTCTCTCAGTGCTGAGGCACCCAGGGGTAGCCGCGGTGTGATTAACACACAAGGAAACGCCCACCGAACCGACACACACACACACAAACACAGAACAATAGTGCTGTGAAAACAGCAGTTTGTGAGCTGCAATGCTCGCGGCCACTGCTGATCGCGCCGTCACACCAACACGGTAAGCAGAGAGTAGATCTCCTTTGAGTCTTCAAGGGCTGAATCTCTTTGTAGACAGAAGTCTCACGAAAGCTCGGCTCCGAAGTGAAAGACAATGTGTGCGTGCGCCCGCTTCCTGTTTATACCCGCGCGGCGGGGCGGGGGTGCGTGACGCGATTCACGCACGCCAACTTTCATTGGCTCGTTCTGTAGACACTCGAAGTTGATAGGGCTCCCTGAAGTGATCCCAATTACGTCGTCACGTCGACGTTACGTCGAACGTGAGCGACTGAAAGGGAACTACATATTTCTTAATACATAACAGTTGTATTTCGATAACTATTGCCAGATTTTAAGTAATACCTACTATTTTGCAAACTAAAATAGACTTAAAACTATCTTTTATTCAAAGTTTCAAACTTTACCTAGTTAAAATATTTTGCCTCTATACAATAATATTTAAAAACCTGTATCAACTTACAACCAATAAATGTAATATTTTTAATATAATAATATATTATAACAATAATAATATAACAATATAACCTTTTCAAGAAAAACATTTACTACATGCATCCATTTAATATATACAGTCTACATTTAACAATTATTTTGTCCATAAATCAAATGATCTATATTTTTCTGATCTAATCAGTCAAATCTTTACTTATACAATTAATAAATTCCCAACATCAGCTATTAATCTTTTAATGTTTCATCCACATTTAAAATAAGCAAGATATTCTTAGCAAACACTCAAATAAAATACAAACAATATTATAACATTAATAAAAATACAATCTGTAATATGGCAACATTACATGAATATGACACAAGCAAAAGATTTTCTCTCAAATGTTTGTTTTACGTTAGACATAACCAACTGTTTATGTAAACCTTGTGTGTATTTGACAGTATTAGTGCAATGAGACTCTAAACATAACGTAGTACAGTAGATAAAAACTGTCTGAAAGGCTGTTATTTACTGCCCAAAGCGCACGTTAGAACAGCACATCAACCCACAAATGAAATGCATTACCAGCAAGGCTTAAAGCACATGCAAATAATAAACTTTTGTGAACTGCAGCGTTCCGTACTTCTGCATTAACGTATACTGTGCATGATCATCACGTTGTACAGTATGTTAAGGGGCAACAGCACTGAACTGATATAACGCTGTAACACAATACGATATTTATTCAAAAGTAGATCATAGAGACATTTTAATTATCCACGATCAAAAATCGTGATATTGCACACCCCAAAGTCAAAAGTAGCATAGTGCGTCATGGCGTAGTGTAAATATCAGCAGTACATTACACGCATGAGTTGCACTAAGACTTACAGTAAGTGGAATCCATATGTTTTACATTATAAAGTTTTAAATATGGATATTTAACATACAAAAACTCATTACTTCAGAATTCTGTATTAACCCCCAGATCCGTATGCAGCACTTATATGATGGACAGATGCACTTATAGACTTCAAAACAGAAACTAGCCATTCACTACCATTATCAAGCTTGGAAAAGTCGGGACATTTTTTTAAATAAATCTCACAGGGGGGGGGGGGGGATAGGGGCGTCACCACTTTTGAATAAGAAACAATATCAAGACTATAAAACTCCTCAAAAAACGCGCACACACTCAAACCACCTGCCTGCACATTACATTTTTGACTTTATTGATTCTGCTTTTATTCCGGAGTCCCTTTTATTTTATTGCTCCGTTGTCGCATATCAGTCACAAAATGCGCCACGAGGAAGAAAAAAACATCTATAGCCTAAGTCGCACTGGACTAAGTCGCATTTTTTTTTACATTTATTTCACAAAAAATAAATAAAAAAATGTTACAGACAGTTCTCCGTTACGGACGTGAGCGCTCTAAAGCGGCACTAAAATAATGTTTTAAAACTTTCACAGAGACCTCAAACTGAAAGCACAAAGCCTGTCTTTAAATTTAATTTCGTTTTGTATTAATTGTATCTTAATTTTAATCGATGTTTCATCAACCATTTGTCTGGATTTAATAAGAAGTAGCCTAAATATAGGCTATTAGAAAATAAATAATCAGGATACGGAGGCGCTGGCGAACCTGGAGCTCGTCTCATAATGAAACTCAGCGTGGGCCTATAAGGTAGCCTATTGCCTCACAGACATGAGACATATAGATAGCTTGAAATGTCTACTTTTAAGCAGAACAATTCAAAACGAAAGAAAACAGACTGCGCTGCTTATGCAATTCGTATGAAATGTGCATTTCTCTCTGGCGCTGCGAAGATCGCGAGTCGTCAACTTCATCTGTCTAGCCGACACTGACATAAAAAATAACTGTTTTAATAGTAAACAATTAAAATGTCTCCTGCTATATTTGACATATTTGCCTGTTCCTTATAAAACACTGACAGTGGGGTTTTTGAGTTTTTTTTTTTTTTTTTTTTGAGCAGCTGCGGACAAATTCTTTCGACACACACACACACACACACACACACACAATATTACGTAGCGCTTATGTTTTAAAAAGATAATTTAACATATAAATAACAATTTTTAAATAGCCCACTTAAAGTGTTTATTACAAATAAATGACTAAATGCTAAAAATGTATACATTTTAATGAACAAACATATGCGTTGCATTTACAATTCTGTGAAAACAGGGGGTGCTGCAGCACCCCCAGCACCCCCACTTCCCGCGGCCATGGATACAATTACCAATTATATCTAATATTGTAAGGTCCGGGTTGAGGAAGCAGTCAAGCCAAGCGAAGTACAAAAATAACAAAGGTTTATTAAATGGAGGTAACTCAAAACAAACAAGAAACAGTGTGCTGGTGCACAAACAATAACTGACCAAGACAAGGAGTGAGATGGGAACTTAAATACACAGATAATGACTAGGACAACAGGTGACGGTGATGATGATGAGGATGATCACAGGTGATGAGGAGCAGGTGCAGGTGATGATTACAGAGGATTCTGGGAAGTGTAGTGAAGACAAGACGATGACAGACGGTGAATGTGACAAATATATTAATTAAAAATAACATTAAATATATTTAATTTATAAAACACATAGTACATATTAATTAAAACAATCTCCCTTCCCTTAACAATTCAAACAAACTTTTAAAATGATTACTATGTTGTAATTATTATTAAAAAATATATTATATCAATTTATAAAATTTAAATTATATTATATACACATTTGTTTAAAAAATGGGTAACGCTTTAGATTACAGCCCGGAAAGTACTGCGTAATTAAAGCGATTTTACAGTGTAACTTTCTGTAAATATAGTGTACCTATAAAGTACTAACATGTAAGTATAAGGGAACAACATGTAAAGTTTGGGGAATAAAGGGGTAACAACCAGGAGAAATAACTTTTTTTATATATACTGTAAGTATTGAAGATCTAAGGGGTACTTATTCTACTATTATGATACAACAATCACATCTAATCTAAAGAAAATTAAACATATACAGAAAGATAATAGATATATAGTTTCACTCACCAAGCCTGTCACTTGAAGCAATCCATCCCTTCTTAAATGTCCGCGCCAGCGAGCACGCGTTGGCCGTTTAGTGAAACTGACGCAAATAACAGTTTAAATAAATAAAATAATTATTTAAACTATGTTTTACTTCTGATATAAACATTTAGATTAAATATGCCATTCAAATTAATGGAGTTAAACACTTAAACATGAAATCATTACTGAGAAGTTACAACATTTTCAATCAATAGAAATATTTGTTGTGGATGCGATGTTTTTGAACACTTTTCCTGTGGCGTGCTGTTTTAATGTTTTAATGTTTTTAACCACAGAGATAATTTATCATGATAATACCAGATTGTCTGAGAAAATAGTTTTGTGCAAATAATGCCCAAGGCCTATCTGTTTCCATTAAAATATAAATCAATTAAAAATACAATTCGGCAAGTGGAAAAGATTGAGAAAAACTTTCTCTGAAATGTATTTTACACTATTTGATTTATGTATTCAAAAACAAGGCAAGGATAGGCAACTACTTGATTTTTATTAATGTAATGTGTCTTGTCACGTTAAACGTTATCACGTGGATGAATAATCATATACAAATGAAATGCAAATGAGGGTATGCATAGTAAAACGAGGCGTTGTAAGCTCCATATATGGTTATTTCAGGGAGGAGACGCATGTGCGCACAATCTTCCGCTGACTGGGATTTATAAAGTGAATTCTGCGCAGGTTCTGGTTGTACGAACAGTTTTATAAGTCTGAATATTTTTTTGCGTACGCCATTTTTGGCTTTCGGGCGCACGTACACTTTTAGTAAGGTGCGTACACACAGTTTTATAAATGATACCCCTGCACTTTTGCTTTTAAAAAAATAAAAAAAACAACAACAACAACAACAAAAAACACTGTATAAACGCATAGATATGTACCCTGTAAGTTTGTATTGGTACTCAATTTTTACAAAAAGGTGCACAGTGTATGTTCTCGCTAAATTGGTCCCAAATGTAAGATTGTTGTATCATAATAGTAAAATAAGCACCCCTTAGTTCTATAATACTTACAGTATAATATATATATATTTTTAATTCTCCTGGTTGTTACCCCTTTATTCCCCAAATTTTGCATATTGTTCCCTTATACTTACATGGAAGTACTTCATAGGTACACTATAATTACCAAAGTTACGATGTAAATTCATCTTAATTATGTAGTACTTTCCGGGCTGTAATCTAAAGTGTTACCCACTTTTACTATACTACATTTTTAGGGGCTACATTAACTTACTTGTAATACTTGGTAAATGGCAACCATTCACATACATAATTAAGGAACAATGCAATAATTTGATGCATGAGACTATCATAGCAGTTATCACTACCAATCAGTCACAACTAATTTAATAACTATTCCCTTGTCAAGCCCTAAACACAATTGAGTCTACTGCGTCATTAGCATGTCAATGGTTTATACAAGTATTAAATCAAACAGCATTTATCTGCTACTTTTAATCATAAGCCAAACAATTGGAACTTCAATTTTAATACACACCTTCAGCTTCTCTATGTTTCGTACTTTCACATTCAAGATGTATATTAATTATTGATGTGACAATACACAAAACTAACAATCCAATACAAAACTCAGTTTTGAAGTCACAATTCAGTACAACAGGGATGCAAAATCTAAACAATAAATATATATTTTTAGTCTATTTAGTCTTTAGTCAAAAATTGCAAATTAGATATCTCCCCCATATTGCACAGCCCTAGTACATAGCATGATTTATTAATTACTTATCCCCACCTTTTGATTAACAATACACCTGCATAATCAAATTATTCAGATTGAATGGATCATGACAAATATAGCTGAGCTGAGGTACAGACAAAATGAAAATGATCGGTTAAAAAAAATGGGCTGAAATATGCCCATGTTAAGAGGCTCGCTGCGGAGTCAGCAGTAGCGATGTACAAACTGTTGAGGGCAAAGAAAAGAAAAAGAGAAGGTACTTTTCAAACAAGTGGCGCATTGATGACTAAGGGAAAAAGAGGGAATAGTTAGCCTACCTTCGCTTTATTTTTATTTTTAAATAAGTGTGACTTCTCCTAGGGGAAGTGAGGTATGCCATAAAACAGTCGAATTTTGTAGCTCTTTTTGTGCTCAGGTTACTACCCGAACCCGAAGCGCCGTAGTGCCAGTAAAAGCGATACAGACCCCGTCAGGCTATTGTTATGAGGTTGAAGGGTGAACCCAATCACAGACAGTTTGCAGGACACACAAGGTTTATTTTATACAAATAACAGGGAAAACAAAGCCCACCAGGGGGCAAAACAAGACTGGACAGGACAACGAGTGACTAAACTAGACTAAGACTTGACGTAATTAGACTACAAATAAACAGCTAATACAGAAACAGAACTTTCACTTGACAAGGTACTCACAGAGAGATCACACAATGTATGACAGCAGATAACATATAACACCATAGCAGGTTTAACAATGAACCGACACAAGACAGCAGACAAGAGGGGATTAAATAGGGAACTAATGATACACAACAGGTGACAAAGGTGAAGCAATAATGACAAAACGAGGATAACAAGGGGGCGGGGCTGGGTGACGAGACAACACAAGCACATGGCCCAAACAAATGGCCATGTGCTTGCACATAAAACATGGGCCTGTCATGATCCTGCCTCAAGACCAGGGAAAATCAGAGACAAGAAGGCAGAATCATGACAGCTATGGCAGACGTGTCATTCAACCTATTGTATGTCGATGTACCATCACAAGGGTCTTGGAAATATATTATAATGGTTGAAAAACTCCATGGTGTTGCTTTAAACATTTTAATATGGTCCAGGCCAGTGTTCTTCAACCCTGCTCCCGGAGGACCCCCAACACTGCTGGTTTTCTTTGTCTCCCTAATCAAACACACCGGATTCAATTCATCAACTCATTATCACATGGGTTAATGAGCTGATGAGTTGAATCAGGTGTGTTTGATTAGGGAGACAAAGAAAACGTGCAGTGTTGGGGGTCCTCCAGGAGCAGGGTTGAAGAACACTGGTCCAGGCAATATGTGCATTTGTACTAAACAACAGCTGTTGCAGTAAACATTACAGTGATCATCTTGGTGATCACCTGGATCTCACAACCTGGATCAAATTTTCATAAATCTTTATAAATAAACCACAGATTTCAGCTTTAAACAACTACATTCTCGCCTGAAAAACTCTTAAAACTACATTTCGTGACACAATAACAGTAGTATTATATTTCAACTGTATATTAAAAAAATGATGCTTCTTAATGTTGTCCTTCCCCTTGTTGACGATACTCTGAAAAAGAGTGGTTTTGCATTTTGGTACCATTCACAACTTTTGACAGTGGAAACAGAAATAATTGTGTACCGTACCGTACCACTCAGTGGAAACGAGCCATAACTTTAAACAGAACGTCTTTCTTGAAGTGCACATTGTAGATCATTACAGAAATTAGCACAGCCAAAACTGATGAATGATTGAAACCTCTTCCAGCAGCGGTCGGGACGAGTAGAGCGCAGTCTGGACGGTTTAGAAGTTGCAGATGTCCTGATCAGGCCAGTGTGCACATGATGATGGACAGGAGTCATAGTCCCATACTCCATTTCAATGAAGTCATTCAACTGTGCTCTCAGAGTTACAGTTATATTCATAAAGAGCCTTCGAGTCCCACCAGGTGTAATCCACGTTTAGAGAGTTGGGTCACTCTCACACTCTTTACTGTAGATACAACTGTATATTTATGCCACTTTGACATAGTGATCACTCGAATATACAGCTACAAATTATCTCACTAAAAACCCGTCAGTCATGAATGATCACGTCTGATTGCTGATCTCTGATTGGCTGAATCAGATCTGCAGTGGGCCGGTGTATTTACACATCATGATGACTGATTTTATGGACTACATGCACACTTGAGTTTTGTTTATTAACCAATTAGTCTATAAAATGTAGATGTTTGAAAACCGCCAAACCAATTTTTACCAGAACAATCAAACTCAAAACTGCCCAAATCTGGCAGCACTGGCTTCATGTCATTACTGTTTCCAAATGTCACTGGTTCGTCACTAGGGGGCGATGATCTCTGTGAACCCATGAACCACTGTCTATTTAATTTTACCTGATCTCAGATCAGGTTTTAAAATATTAATGATTATTGACACATTTTTATAATAAAAAAGGAGTTGTAGTTAAAAGTGTCTAATTGGTCTGATTACCAAGCTCTCCATAAAACAAACAAAACAAGCCCTTCAATTTAATAAACTAACACATATTATAAAGACATTTCATATTTACTGGTATTAGATGATTTGGTAATTGCATTGAATAGATTAGACTTGAAATTAAAACATTTGCATTTGGTGTGTAAAAGGTGTTTTTATGCTGAGTTTCCGCTGTTCTGACCAGCGTGTGGCGTTTCCAGAGCTTCAATACAGTGAATCATTATGCAAATCAATCGGTTCAATGGTTTCTAAAAGCTCTGTTTCTCCCATCACTAGAGCAACATGATTCTGGTTCACTTTTGAGTTGATAACAGCAGGCCAGAGAGCAAACTTTGCCTGGCCCACCTCCACTTCTGGCTGGGTCCCCGGCCCAAAACTGGCCCAACACACTGAACATGGACACACAGAGCTTCCTCTGGCCCAGATGTGGCCCACACCCTGTAAAGTGACTCTTATTGACTGATATGGCCCAGGTCTGGCCCAGGCACTGTAAGACAGATCTGGCTGAGAGTCGGCTGGGCAGAAACTGGCAGTGAAACACACATTCAACCAAGGGTTTTTATTATAAAATTAACAAATACACTTTAATATAAACATGTATGAACAATGAACAAATTCACTATGATATTAACATTTATTAAC
>NC_138724.1:1796700-1946700 GCF_965113295.1 Leuciscus leuciscus | reverse complement strand
TATGATGATTCGTTAAGCTTTAGTTATGCTCACATGTGCGCTGTGGTGTGTGAGCCGAGAATGTGATGCAGATATGAGCAGTAGTTTGGGGGGGGTGTGTGTGTGTGTGTGTGTGTGTGTGAGACTGATGCTGTTGTATGTGTTGCAGGTTGGCGGCTCTCCGTAACTGACGGCGTTCACAGATCCTGCTGGAGGACTTTATCAATGGCTGATTTTTATAACACACACACACACACACACACACACACACACACTGTATGATGAACACGAGCACTGTCTCTCCTCCGGCTCTTTATTCTCCTGTCTCTCCGGCAGCAAACGGACTGTTTCCCTCTTTCTCCTGGGCCGGTGCGACCCGGATCTGTGTTTCTGCTGTCGTCTGTCGGGAACTGCTGGCTTTCACCGAGTTAGATTCGCATATTTATTTAAACCTGATATGCTATAGGATTATTGCTCATAACATGTTATTTTCTCATGCCTTACGTACTGTAGGTGCTTCTTGCGTTCAGTGCCTCGGTCACACACACACACACACACACACACACACACTCTCTATCGTTCTGGATCACCTGTCTATAAGTCGCGGTGTGTTTCTTCTGGGTTATTTCTGTTTCTCATCATGTCAATAAAGTCATCTTACATCAGAGCTGGATGTTATTCGGCATGTTCCAGTGCCATCGGTGAATAACATCTGCCCAATCCTGATGTGAGACTCCCTCTGATCTGGATGAGTCTGATCATCACACTGTCCCGAGGGATGAGCTGAGGAAGATATGACATGAAGAGCGTTTACTCCTGTAGTTATTCATGCGGTGACTCTGTCAGGAGTGTGTTCTCCAGCTCACACACATATGCTTTATTACCGTTACTGTATGTTTCAGTGAATGCAAATGCATAATAAACTTTATGATCTTTCTTGTCTGAATGTCTGCGTGTGTTTTTCGGGATTATTTGATGAGCACTGAGTTTTAGAGAACGGGCTTTTTGTAACTACTGTCACTTGTGATTAGCGTGTCCTTGCTGGATAAAAGCCCAATCTTTTCAACGGCAGTGTATATAATCTGTTCTACACATATGAATAATCAGGTATAATTATGCAGTGACTTGTTGATTACAGACAGGTGGCGTCATTTCCACCTCTAGGATAATTAGAAAGAGCGATTTACTAACATGTCAACAATAATGATGTGTTTACACAATAATATGACACATGAGTGTTGGAAGACTTCAATAACATGTACAAATTAAATAATCAGTCCAAATAATCCATGCAATGAGTATTTCTGTAGTATTCAGGAGTCTCAGCGCACTTTCACAACCCCAGGAGATTAATATGCTAGCATTCCGGCTTGTTTGTGAGGTTAGTCCGCGGTCGGCTTCCGTAGGCTCACGAGCCGGGGTGTTTCCGTGTTTCCCGAGGAGTTTTACTGGGAGGAGAAGTATTCCCAGTTTCCCTGGTTTATTCCTGCAGGAGGCGCTGCTCTGCTCAGAAAGCCCACTCCTCCTCAACTCTTATACACATGAGCTAGGGCATTTATTCTTCACCGGAGACATTTGTGTTGTGAAACTATAATTGTTTAAAAGTGCCCTTTTCAAGGACTGGCACCTGATCCATAAATGCAAATCCGCTTCTGCGGTCTCTCTGAAATAATCAAACAAAACGCCTCGAAATGGAATCACAAGCCACTGTGATTGGTCCATCCTCGTAGCGTTGAATAAAAAAACGCGTGTCACGTGACCAACACCGCATCTGAGCCGTTTCATCTATGGTCTGGATAATATTTTATACTTGAATAGTGACGTTAACAAACGTTAATAGATGCTGGATTTGATATAAGAAGTGAAGAGTAAAAAAAATAAAATTATTGCGTAACCTCATCGTAAATGACTAATCAGAGACGGCTCCGCGCCACTAAACCCCGCCCACTTTCCGGCCGTTTGTAGCTCTTCCGCTAAACGCCTTTTTCTGAAGGGAGTCGCCCGTAGTAACCGCTCGAGCTGATCAGACCGGATTCACCAGCAGAGATGACGAGAGCAAAATAACGCGACACAGAACAGTAAACATGACGAGATCATCCTCAGGATTGAGAAATAATAATAATCCCCAAACACGGACATAACATCTGTGAGGCGCTCGTGCTGCAAGTGAGTTCCGGTGTCAGCCGTCATGAGATGATTGTGAAGCGGAACTGTACGATCGTGACCAGATCTGTGAGGATTTAAAGATGTTGTCTGAGGAGAGATATTTACTGAGGATCATATGAGAGGCTTTCTGCGGTGTGTTTGGGTCTCGGTGATGGTGGAGACATGAAGACAGTGCTCGTGTTGAGCTGCCTGTTGTTAATCGCTCAAGCAGAAGATCCAGATCAGGAGCAGAAACCGCTTCAGTACCTTCACATCGGAGACGGCTCCTCGCAGGAGTTCGAGTTTCCCCAGAACACGCGCGGCGTGATCGTGATCTCCAGCGGGTACCGCAGCTCCGGGGGCCGGAAGGGTCGCGAGAGCCTGAAGCAGACGGTTCGGGTGAGGTCTCTGGACCCGGACGTGATCTCTGTGCTCAACGTGACGGACGGCGGGCGAGCGGGAGCCGCGAACAGCTACGTGATTAGCATCCGCTCCGGGATTCCTGGAACGGCTCCGCTGCTCATTCAGCTGCTGGACCTGGACCGCGACTCAGCGCCGGTGCTCATCGAGGAGCGCAGCGATTACTCCATCAGGGTGGCGGCGGGCGAGGATGACCCGGCGGCCCGGCTCCTGGAGTCCGGTGGGCTGTCGCACTTCTCCGAGAACCCCATCCTGTTCGCGCTGCTGCCGCTCATCTTCGTCAACAAGTGCGCGTTTGGCTGCAAGGTGGAGGTGGAGATTCTGCTAGCGCTGCTGAAGAGGCCGGTGCCGCTGCTGCTAGGGGTCGTGGGACAGTTCCTCATCATGCCGCTGTACGGGTACGGCCTGTCCCGGTTAGCCGCGCTACCCAAGGCGCTATCGCTAGGCCTGGTGATCACCTGCTCGGCGCCGGGCGGAGGCGGCGGGTACCTGTACAGCCTGCTGCTAGGCGGAGACGTCACTTTAGCCATTAGCATGACGCTCGTGTCCACCGTGGTCGCCACCGCTGCCATGCCGCTGTCCTCGGCGTTCTACGGCTGGCTGCTAGGCGTCCACGCCGCGCTCCACGTGCCCTTCGTCAAGATCCTCGGCACGCTGCTCTTCATCGCCATCCCCATCTCGCTGGGCATGCTAGTGAAGCTGCGTCTGCCCGCCGTCACCCGCGTGCTGCTCACGCTCATCCGCCCCTTCAGCTTCGTGCTAATCGTGGGCGGGATCTTCATGGCCTACCAGATGGGCTCGTCGATCCTGGCGCACGTGCGCGCGCCTGTTGTAGCGGCGGGCGTGACGGTGCCGGTGTTCGGGCTGCTGCTGGGGCTGGCGATGGCACGGCTGGCGGGGCTAGCGGCGCCGCAGCGCAGGACAGTTAGCATCGAGGTGGGCGTGCAGAACAGTCTCCTGGCGCTGGCCGTCATGCAGCTGTCGTTCCAGCGGGCGGAGGCGGACTACGCCTCGCAGGCGCCGTTCCTCGTAGCGCTCAGCAGCACGACGGAGATGCTCCTGCTAGTGCTAGCTCACGCCGCGCACCGACGCCTGTGCCTAACGCCCGCCTCACGCACCCCCGCCTGACCGCCGGCTACGACTGCCACGCACCACTGCCAGACGCGGCTCTCAACCAAAGGCCTTCTCCTTACTTTCAGCCTTTTGTAATCAGATTTTAATCTTACGTGCATTATGATGATGACAGTGTTTATGGAAGATAAACCAGATATTTTTCTAAGTAATTCTGCTGTTTGTTATTTTGTAATTCAGATGGCTTGTTTGTACCCTGTTTACAGAAGATGTTGCTGTTAATTGTTGATGCGCAATGATGATTAAATGCTTTTTGACAAGACGGACCGGTGTCTTTGGGTATGAGTTACATCTGACTCTCAGTCACACATGCAGAATATTCACTTACACTTTATTTGGTAACACTTTATTTTACAGTGTCCTGTTACATATGTTACATAGAAATAACAGGAAATGATGCAGAATTACATGCAACTAACCCTCAACCAAACCCTAACCCTATAGTAAGTACATGTAGTTGCTTATTATTACTCAGTACTTAAATATATAATTACACTAACAATGACACCTTAAAAGTGTAACACTTTATTTTAAGGTGTCCGTGTTACAGTTACAGTTATGCATTTAAGTACTGTGTAATACTAATTAACTAGCCTATTGTTATTATAATAATGAACTAAATGTAGTTAATGTCAGGGTTAGGATTAATTGGATGTAATTAGGCATAATGTACAGTTATTACTACAGTAACTACATGTAACGTGTAACAAGGACACTTTAAAAGTGTTATCAAATATTCCATATTCCTTCACCTTTCTAACATGTATCATATTATGCTGTCTTTATGAAGTGTTTTATATGAACATTAAAACACTGTGCCTGTTCACCCTCGTCATGAGTTCTGCACACACTCTTATCCAGCCGTCTGGGTTTGTACGGTGTAACACGTGTTACTCAGGTGTTCGTTACACTTTATTTTAAGGTGTCATTGTTACAATGTAATTATATATTTAATATTAATGAACTACATGTATTTACTATAGGGTTAGGGTAGGGTTAGGGTTTGGTTGAGGGTTAGTTGCATGTAATTATGCATGATTTACTGTTATTACTATGGTAAGTATATGTAACAAGGACACTGTAAAATAAAGTGTTACTCAGGTGTTACCAACGACTTTGAGATTCAGTCTCGCATTAGCAGAAAATCAAGACTAACGCCTTCCTTTAAAGGAGTAGTTCACAGCCATTATCTACTCATCTTCATGTGCTGTTCTTTCTTCTGCACAACAGAAATCATGATGTGTTTGTCCACACAGTGAAAGTCAATGGGGTCCAAAGTGTCAAGGGTTGGGTATCGATTGGGGTTTAATGGATTATTGTCCTTTTGCTTTAGCTTGAAACTGATTGACTTTGGACAACATGTCCATGCTCAACAGGAGGAAGATCACACTGTGTCTGGAGTGAGTGTTGATGATGAACTCTGACCTTTACTCCAGTGGTCTTTGCTCTTTCCTCCTGCAGTCGAGTGATATCAGGTTTTCTGTTGATCTGATTCCAGGATTTCACCATCAGTTGTTTGTTCCTAACGCAGTGTCGCAAACATCTCAGTTTCAGTGCTCTCCTGACTGCTTAATCTGACAGGAGAACGACTTACAGGAATAACAGCATTACATGTGTGTGAAACTTCAACAAACTCTGTTTAATTTAATCAGATTATGTTCTTAGATAAACAAGGGTAGATCACACTAACGCCACAAGGGTAGATCACACTAACGCCACAAGGGTAGATCACACTAACACCACAGGGGTAGATCACACTAACACCACAGGGGTACATCACACTAACGCCACAAGGGTAGATCACACTAACGCCACACGGGTAACACAAAAACATCCATTATGAGATGAAGACAATAATGCACATGAATATTTCATCAGGATTGGGTCTGAATGTAAAACACCGGTTGCATAAACCACTAAGAACAATCTTACAAGTTGGTCATCCAGTTTCTTTCATTACATTAACATATATTGGTCTGATCTGACACATGAGGTTTGATCACCCGGACTCACTGCTCACACTAGACACTGGCTTTACTCACTGATTGGTCTCTACTCTCTTGATTGATTTGTAATATGTGACCCTGGATCACGTCACCAGTCTCGAGTCACACGGGTTCATCTGTGGCAATACCCAACTATACATTGTATGGGTCAAAATTATAGATTTTTCTTTTATGCCAAAAATCATTAGGATATTAAGTAAAGATCATGTTCCATGAAGACATTTTGTAAATTTCCTACCGTGAATATATTAAACGTATTTGTGTGAGTGAGTGCCGCACAATCGCCAACATAAATGCACAACTTTAAAGGAGATTTTCTCTATGTTTAGATTTTTTTTACACCCTCAGATTCCAGATTTTCAAATTTGTATCTCGGCTATCTTATATATTTGTATATTGTCCTATCCTAACAAACCATACGCCAATGCAAAGCTTATTTATTCAGCTCTCAGATTATGTATAAATCTCAATTTCATAAAATGTACCCATGTGACTGGTTTTGTCGTCCAGGGTCACATATGAGAAATCATGTTTATTGTATAAAATCTAAATAAAACTGAACACCTAAATATTGCAATAAATAGAGGTCAGCACAACAGCCTCTTAAACGTCTACAAACTCTCGAGTCTCAGTTCAGCTCCATAAGGCCATCAGTAAACCAGTATCCTTCAGAAAGCTCTCATCAATATAGTGGATAAATAAAATAATGTTAAGTACAAATAAAGAATCAAAGTCTACTTGCACTGGATGTGCTGGTTTCGGCCTCATTATGACCTCATTATGACCTCATCATGAACTCATTATGACCTCGTCATGACCTCATCTCCTAAATCAAACACCTGTGATTCACAGCTACCTGTTAATGCACTCTCCTGTATGTAAAGTAGGCTTGTGGACAGGTGTGTGTGAGTAAAGGAGAAACACACAGTTCCTTCAATGACCTTATATGGATATATCACTTCTTTAGCAGAAACAATGCATGACTCATCACAAATGTATTGAGGTAAAAAGTACATTTACTTTATTCAAAAATATAGTCAAGTAGAGAGTAAAAGTTGCTAATATATTTGATACTCAGTAAAACAACAAAGTAGCCAAAAAGATACTTAAATACAGTAACTAATTTACATTTTACTCCAGTACTTTACACCACTGCTATTATCTAACTCATTGCCTGATTCGCCATTTTAGAAAAAAGCCAAAATGATAGACATTAATAATGATAAAATAACGATTATTGTACATAACAGGAGGTGAAACATGTTTGGCTTCACGGAGAGACTTCCACGCAAACTGCATTAACTCATGTAAGGACAGGAGCTGCGGATGCTTGTATTGTGGCACGTCTTTCTGTCATTGGTGTGACGCTCGCTCTGCGGCATCTGTGATTGGCGGACGACAGAGGCGCCCATAACGATTGGCTGCTGCCGGTTGACTCGGAACCAATGAAAACACTCTTCCGGTCTCTCGCAGCCAGTGAGCGCCGTGACGTGTAGCGCGCGGGATTGTTGTGCAGATCTGCATGAGGAACATGTGTGTGTGTGTGTTTGTTTTATATGTGTAGTTTAATTCCGCACGGATCGATCTGGTAGAGTGTGTTAATCTCAGGTAACGTTAGAGTGTGTTAATCTCAGGTAACGGAGTGTGTTTGTCAGCATGTTCAGCAGCGCGGATCACTCCACACACTCCTCCGCTATCACGGCTCTGCTCGGTGAGACACAACTCTACCACACACACACACACACACACACACACACACACACACACACACACACACACACACACACACACACACTCACACACTCCACACACCCCTTCCGGACACACAACAACATCATTCTCACAGTTATGACACACAATGTCCACATTATGACATAGAAAGTCAGATTTATCTGGTGAAATGTCGAAAATATGATATGTTGAGTCATAATTTCTACATTAAAAAGTGAACCTATGACTGACATAGTCATATTTACTAGACGAAAAGTCAAAATTATGATATTATTGGATTAAAAACTATGACCTGCAGCCATTTTTGTGGATGGAAGTTGAAAATATGACATACTAAATCTAAATTATGACACACTAAGTAATAAGACATATTTATGCGATGAAAAGATGAAGAAGTCATAATTATGAGATTAAAAGTTGAAATTGACAAAGTCAGAATTGAGAGTCAGAATTTCGACTTTTTATCTCATAATTTGGTTTTAATCTCATTTTTATGTCATAATTACGTTTTTTTTCCTCATGTGGCGGAAATGAGCTTTCAGATATTCCTGTATTTATAAACACACTGACACACATGTAGTACATCATCATCATCATCATCATCATCATCATCTGTTTCTCGTTAATCTGCCACTGCTTTCAGAGACGCAGTGAGTGAATATGAAGTGTTTGTGTGTTTGTGTAGCATCCAGATCTCTGAAGAGACGCAGAGATGATGATGAGGAGCGGCTCCAGGAATCCAGTGTGAATCTGCTGATGAGAAACCAGAACACAACACAACTACTACTGGAGATCACAGTGAGTCCGAGTACACAACTCCGACACACAACACAGACACACAACACACAACTACTACTGGAGATCACTGTGAGTCCGAGTACACAACACCGACACACAACACACAACTACTACTGGAGATCACTGTGAGTCCGAGTACACAACACCGACACACAACACACAACTACTACTGGAGATCACTGTGAGTCCGAGTACACAACACCGACACACAACACCGACACACAACACACAAGTACTACTGGAGATCACTGTGAGTCTGAGTACACAACACCGACACACAACACCGACACACATCATCACAACTACTACTGGAGATCACAGTGAGTCCGAGGACACAACACAGGCACACATCATCACAACTACTACTGGAGATCACAGTGAGTCCGAGGACACAACACAGGCACACATCATCACAACTGCTACTGGAGATCACAGTGAGTCCGAGGACACAACACCGACACACAACACACAACTACTACTGGAGATCACAGTGAGTCCGAGGACACAACACAGGCACACAACACCGACACTCAACATCACAACTGCTACTGGAGATCACAGTGAGTCTGAGTACACAACACAGGCACACATCATCACAACTACTACTGGAGATCACAGTGAGTCCGAGGACACAACACAGGCACACATCATCACAACTGCTACTGGAGATCACAGTGAGTCCGAGGACACAACACCGACACACAACACACAACTACTACTGGAGATCACAGTGAGTCCGAGGACACAACACAGGCACACAACACCGACACTCAACATCACAACTGCTACTGGAGATCACAGTGAGTCCGAGTACACAACACAGGCACACATCATCACAACTACTACTGGAGATCACAGTGAGTCCGAGGACACAACACAGGCACACATCATCACAACTACTACTGGAGATCACAGTGAGTCCGAGGACACAACACAGGCACACAACACCGACACTCAACATCACAACTGCTACTGGAGATCACAGTGAGTCCGAGGACACAACACAGGCACACATCATCACAACTACTACTGGAGATCACAGTGAGTCCGAGGACACAACACAGGCACACATCATCACAACTGCTACTGGAGATCACAGTGAGTCCGAGTACACAACACAGGCACACATCATCACAACTGCTACTGGAGATCACAGTGAGTCCGAGTACTAGGGGTGTAAATCGGAGCCTACATGACGATTCGATACGATACCGATTTCTTAAGCCAACGATTCGATTATTTTCGATACTTCAGAATTCCCCGCGATACGATTCGATTCGATTCGATACGATTCAATACTCGATTTTTACATGATATCTATTAAGTTTCAAATAAATCAACAAAAATAATATATAATTTGCCTTTTATTGAGTATACAGAATACAATTGCATGTCACAAAGAAATTGTTTTTCCACCTCCACAAATTAATGTTGTTCATTATGTCGCCTTGTTGAGGTAAATTGTAGTTTTCCTTGCTTTACCCCGGTCTTAAAGTAAAAAAGATGACTGTGAAAAATAGTAGGATTAAATTAAATACATTTATGGTGAGATTACTACAATTTATTTAATTAAACTCATTTATGGTGAAATTACTACATTTTCATGTCAATCTGTGTTCATTTTGACCACAAAACATGCGCTGTCACTTTAATTCAGCGCGTGCAGCACAGCAGAAATAGACTCGGTGTGGAAACGATCTCTGCACTGCTGTATACGCACCGCAACTGGAACGGATAAACGGACCGCAACCGCGTGCAGTGTGAAAGCTCTGACCTGTTAACATGGGTACTGAAAACAATACGCACCGCATACGCACTGCAAACGGAGTATGTGTGAAACGGGCGCAATCAGACAAACGGCAACATCTCTTACCACTGCTCCATCTGTTTTCCTGAAGCCAAAATACATCCACACCCATGACGTGACGCCGACTGGAGTGTGTAACATTTCACTGTTAAGAGAGGTGGGGGTCTAGCTGCTCTTTTTAAAGATATCTATCAATGTAAGCAAATATCATTTGGGAATTACCCGTCTTTCGAACATCTGGGTATTGTGTTAAAAGGTGCTCCTCGCATTTTACTTATCATTATTTACAGGCCTCCAAAATACTCTCCAGCCTTTGCTGAGGACTTTACAGAACTGTTATCAACAATTACCTCAGAGTTTGACTGTTTTGCCATTGCTGGAGATTTTAACATTCACATAGATAATGCAGAAAACAATATGGCCAAAGAAATCAAAACTGTTTTAAAAACTTTTGATCTGACTCAGCATGTACATGGACCCACACACAATCATGGACACACTCTAGATTTACTTATCAGTAAGGGTCTAAACATTTCATCGATTTTTATTAAGGATGTAGCACTGTCTGATCATTTCTGTATTTTCTTTGATATATTGATCTCTCCTGCCACTGAAGCTAGATCTGTGTCTGTCAAGAAGAGATGCTTAAATGAGAACACTAGTGTACTATTTATGAAGGCTATATCCTTAACACCAAGCATATCTGCTGACTCTGTTGATTTTCTCCTTGATTCTTTTAACTCAAAAGTTAAAAATATAATTGATGATATTGCTCCTGTGAAAGTCAGGAAGAAGAGTGGCAGACAAAAAGCACCTTGGAGAAACTCAACAGCAGTGCAACATATGAAAAGACAATGCAGAAAAGCAGAGCGCATGTGGCGGAAGACAAAACTTGTAGTCCATAATAACATCTACAAAGACAGCCTGCATGCTTTCAATATGGAACTAGGCAAAGCTAGACATACTTTCTTCTCAAATATTATAAACAGCAATTTAAACAACACACGCACTCTTTTTGCTACTGTAGAGAGACTGACAAACCCCCCAAGCCAGATTCCCAGTGAAATGCTCTCAGACAACAAGTGCAGTGAGTTTGCTTCCTTCTTCTCTGACAAAATCAATAATATCAGAAAGGTGATCAGCACATCCTTGAGTTGTGCTGGGGTCAGACAGATCAGACCACCTGAGAAAGTAGTTACTATGTCTGACTTCAAAGAAATTGATGGCAAAATTTTGGTAGAAACCGTACAACACCTTAAAACATCAACATGCGCTCTTGACACACTTCCCACATCTTTCTTCAAAATTGTGCTAAACAGTTTAGAAGCAGATCTTCTAGAAGTGGTAAATGCCTCACTTCTCTCTGGGAGTTTTCCAAACTCCCTGAAAACTGCAGTTGTCAAGCCCCTCCTGAAAAAGAGCAATCTGGATAAGACCATATTAAGCAACTATAGACCGATCTCAAATCTTCCTTTCATAGGCAAGATCATTGAAAAAGTTGTCTTCAATCAGCTGAACAAATTCTTAAGCTCGAATGGATACTTTGACAATTTTCAATCTGGTTTCCGACCGCATCACAGCACAGAGACAGCGCTCATAAAGATAATAAACGATATTCGCTTAAATACTGATTCAGGCAAATTATCAGTGCTGGTACTACTCGACCTCAGTGCTGCATTTGACACTGTCGATCACAACATACTTCTTGACAGGCTGGAAAACTGGGTGGGGCTTTCTGGGATAGTCCTAAAATGGTTCAGGTCATACTTAGATGGGAGAGGTTATTATGTGAGTATAGGAGACCATAAGTCTGAGTGGACATCCATGACATGCGGAGTCCCTCAAGGCTCAATTCTTGCGCCACTCCTGTTCAACCTGTATATGCTCCCAATGAGCCAAATAATGAGAAAGAACCAAATAGCTTACCACAGCTATGCAGACGACACACAGCTGTACTGTAATTACCCTATCGCCTAATGATTACAGCCCCATTGACTCCCTGTGCCGATGCATTGATGAAGTCAACAGTTGGATGTGTCAAAACTTTCTTCAATTAAACAAAGACAAAACTGAAGTTATTGCGTTTGGAAACAAAGATGAAGTTCTCAAAGTGAACGCATACCTTCACTCTAGGGGTCAAACAACTAAACATCAAGTCAGGAATCTTGGTGTGACACTAGAGTCAGACCTTAGTTTCAGTAGTCATGTCAAAGCAATAACTAAATCAGCATACTATCATCTGAAAAATATTGCAAGAATTAGATGCTTTGTTTCCAGACAAGACTTAGAGAAACTTGTGCATGCTTTCATCACCAGCAGGGTGGATTATTGTAATGGACTCCTCACTGGCCTTCCCAAAAAGACCATAAGACAGTTGCAGCTCATACAGAACGCTGCCGCCAGGATTCTGAGCAGAACCAGAAAATATGAACATATCACACCAGTCCTCAGGTCTTTACACTGGCTCCCAGTTAGATTTAGGATTGATTTTAAAGTATTATTACTGGTATATAAATCATTCGATGGCCTAGGACCTCAATACATTGCAGATATGCTCACTGAATATAAACCCAACAGATCACTCAGATCATTAGGATCATATCAGCTAGAAATACCAAGGGTTCACTCTAAGCATGGTGAGTCTGCTTTTAGCTATTATGCTGGAACCAGCTTCCAGAAGAGATCAGATGTGCTCCTACAGTGGTCACATTCAAATCCAGACTCAAAACACTTCTGTTTAGCTGTGCATTTACTGAATGAGCACTGTGCCGCTGTTCGTCCGACTGTTTGTACTGTACTGTATTTTACTCTATTTTTCTAAACTGTTTTAATTATTCTTATTTCTTTTAATTATTTTAATTTCTCCTATGTCAGCAGGGCATTTAGCCCGAAACTGTAAATGCCCACTCAGAAGGTGATAATGTGAAAGTGATTAATGTGGGTTTGAAAGTAGAACAGTATTTAAATGACGATATTAAAGTTTTCGTCTGAGAAAGAATGTGAACGCAGTGCTAAAGTGCTAAAGAAAGTGAAAACAACGTGTGAGTAAATGAGGGAGAAAAGAAAGTTAAAGGAAAGTTGATAGATGGAAGTCGTAAGAAGATTGAAGGTTAAAAGAAGGTTGAAAGATTTAAGTCTTAAGGGAATCCTTTGAAAGAAAGATCTATAATAAATATTCTTTTTTATTTTTTAAAAGTACTGTATTTTATTTTATTTTTCTAAACTGTTTTAATTATTCTTATTTCTTTTCATTATTTTAATTTCTTCTATGTAAAGCACTTTGAATTGCCATTGTGTATGAAATGTGCTATATAAATAAACTTGCCTTGCCTTGCCTTGCCTTGTCATTGCCAGCTCGCTCTGAGGGATCCATCGCTCTTGAAAGTCAGACTCAACAATGTGTGTGAACATTGATAGACTGTGAAACGTAAGTAACGCGTGTGAAGCGTGTGAAGTAGAAGACAATAATGAGGTTAGCGCCACCCGCAGCTTATTGGTTGTACGCATTTTTCGGAGCAGATCGCTGAAAATAGACAGGCGGCAAAATAAACACATGAATCGATACTCTTGCGGACGCATAGATGCATCGATACGAATCGATTAATATTTACACCCCTACCGAGTACACAACTCCGACACACAACACCAACACACAACACACAACTGCTACTGGAGATCACAGTGAGTCAGAGTACACAACTCCGACACACAACACCAACACACAACATCACAACTACTACTGGAGATCACAGTGAGTCCGAGTACACAACACCGACACACAACACCGACACACAACACCAACACACAACTACTACTGGAGATCACAGTGAGTCCGAGTACACAACACCGACACAACACCAACACACAACTACTACTGGAGATCACAGTGAGTCCGATTACACAACACCGACACACAACACAGGCACACATCATCACAACTGCTACTGGAGATCACAGTGAGTCCGAGTACACAACTCCGACACACAACACACAACTGCTACTGGAGATCACAGTGAGTCAGAGTACATAACTCCGACACACAACACCAACACACAACATCACAACTACTACTGGAGATCACAGTGAGTCCGAGTACACAACTCCGACACACAACACCAACACACAACATCACAACTACTACTGGAGATCACAGTGAGTCCGAGTACACAACACCGACACACAACACCAACACACAACTGCTACTGGAGATCACAGTGAGTCCGAGTACACAACTCCGACACACAACACACAACTACTACTGGAGATCACAGTGAGTCTGAGTACACAACACCGACACACAACACCAACACACAACTACTACTGGAGATCACAGTGAGTCCGAGTACACAACACCGACACACAACACCAATACACAACTACTACTGGAGATCACAGTGAGTCCGAGTACACAACACCGACACACAACACCAATACACAACTACTACTGGAGATCACAGTGAGTCCGAGTACACAACTCCGACACACAACACCAACACACAACACACAACTGCTACTGGAGATCACAGTGAGTCAAGAGTACACAACTCCGACACACAACACCAACACACAACATCACAACTACTACTGGAGATCACAGTGAGTCCGAGTACACAACTCCGACACACAACACCAACACACAACATCACAACTACTACTGGAGATCACAGTGAGTCCGAGTACACAACTCCGACACACAACACCAACACACAACTGCTACTGGAGATCACAGTGAGTCCGAGTACACAACACCGACACACAACACCAACACACAACACACAACTACTACTGGAGATCAGAGTGAGTCTGAGTACACAACTCCGACACACAACACCGACACACAGACACACAACTGCTACTGGAGATCACAGTGAGTCCGATTACACAACACAGGCACACAACACAGGCACACAACACTGACACACAACACTGACACACAACATCACAACTGCTACTGGAGATCACAGTGAGTCCGAGTACACAACTCCGACACACAACACCGACACACAACATCACAACTACTACTGGAGATCACAGTGAGTCCGAGTACACAACACCGACACACAACATCACAACTACTACTGGAGATCACAGTGAGTCCGAGTACACAACACCGACACACAACACCAACACACAACTACTACTGGAGATCACAGTGAGTCCGAGTACACAACTCCGACACACAACATCACAACTACTACTGGAGATCACAGTGAGTCCGAGTACACAACACCGACACACAACACCGACACACAACACACAACTGCTACTGGAGATCACAGTGAGTCTGAGTACACAACACAGACACACAATACCAACACACAACATCACAACTGCTACTGGAGATCACAGTGAGTCCGAGTACACAACACAGACACACAACACCAACACACAACTACTACTGGAGATCACAGTGAGTCCGAGTACACAACACAGACACACAACACCAACACACAACTACTACTGGAGATCACAGTGAGTCCGAGTACACAACACAGACACACAATACCAACACACAACATCACAACTGCTACTGGAGATCACAGTGAGTCCGAGTACACAACACAGGTACACAACACAGACACACAACACCAACACACAACTACTACTGGAGATCACAGTGAGTCCGAGTACACAACACAGACACACAACACCAACACACAACTACTACTGGAGATCACAGTGAGTCCGAGTACACAACACCGACACACAACAACACAACTGCTACTGGAGATCACAGTGAGTCCGAGTACACAACTCCGACACACAACACCGACACACAACATCACAACTACAACTGGAGATCACAGTGAGTCCGAGTACACAACACCGACACACAACACCAACACACAACACACAACTACTACTGGAGATCACAGTGAGTCCGATTACACAACACCGACACACAACACAGGCACACATCATCACAACTGCTACTGGAGATCACAGTGAGTCCGAGTACACAATTCCGACACACAACACCAACACACAACACACAACTGCTACTGGAGATCACAGTGAGTCAGAGTACACAACTCCGACACACAACACCAACACACAACATCACAACTGCTACTGGAGATCACAGTGAGTCCGAGTACACAACTCCGACACACAACACCAACACACAACATCACAACTACTACTGGAGATCACAGTGAGTCTGAGTACACAACACCGACACACAACACCAACACACAACTACTACTGGAGATCACAGTGAGTCCGAGTACACAACACCGACACACAACACCAATACACAACTACTACTGGAGATCACAGTGAGTCCGAGTACACAACACCGACACACAACACCAATACACAACTACTACTGGAGATCACAGTGAGTCCGATTACACAACACCGACACACAACACAGGCACACATCATCACAACTGCTACTGGAGATCACAGTGAGTCCGAGTACACAACTCCGACACACAACACCAACACACAACACACAACTGCTACTGGAGATCACAGTGAGTCCGAGTACACAACTCCGACACACAACACCAACACACAACACACAACTACTACTGGAGATCACAGTGAGTCTGAGTACACAACACCGACACACAACACCAACACACAACTACTACTGGAGATCACAGTGAGTCCGAGTACACAACACCGACACACAACACCAATACACAACTACTACTGGAGATCACAGTGAGTCCGAGTACACAACACCGACACACAACACCAATACACAACTACTACTGGAGATCACAGTGAGTCCGAGTACACAACTCCGACACACAACACCAACACACAACACACAACTGCTACTGGAGATCACAGTGAGTCAAGAGTACACAACTCCGACACACAACACCAACACACAACATCACAACTACTACTGGAGATCACAGTGAGTCCGAGTACACAACTCCGACACACAACACCAACACACAACATCACAACTACTACTGGAGATCACAGTGAGTCCGAGTACACAACACCGACACACAACACCAACACACAACTGCTACTGGAGATCACAGTGAGTCCGAGTACACAACACCGACACACAACACCAACACACAACACACAACTACTACTGGAGATCAGAGTGAGTCTGAGTACACAACTCCGACACACAACACCGACACACAGACACACAACTGCTACTGGAGATCACAGTGAGTCCGATTACACAACACAGGCACACAACACAGGCACACAACACTGACACACAACACTGACACACAACATCACAACTACTACTGGAGATCACAGTGAGTCCGAGTACACAACTCCGACACACAACACCGACACACAACATCACAACTACTACTGGAGATCACAGTGAGTCCGAGTACACAACACCGACACACAACATCACAACTACTACTGGAGATCACAGTGAGTCCGAGTACACAACACCGACACACAACACCAACACACAACTACTACTGGAGATCACAGTGAGTCCGAGTACACAACTCCGACACACAACATCACAACTACTACTGGAGATCACAGTGAGTCCGAGTACACAACACCGACACACAACACCGACACACAACACACAACTGCTACTGGAGATCACAGTGAGTCTGAGTACACAACACAGACACACAATACCAACACACAACATCACAACTGCTACTGGAGATCACAGTGAGTCCGAGTACACAACACAGACACACAACACCAACACACAACTACTACTGGAGATCACAGTGAGTCCGAGTACACAACACAGACACACAACACCAACACACAACTACTACTGGAGATCACAGTGAGTCCGAGTACACAACACAGACACACAATACCAACACACAACATCACAACTGCTACTGGAGATCACAGTGAGTCCGAGTACACAACACAGGTACACAACACAGACACACAACACCAACACACAACTACTACTGGAGATCACAGTGAGTCCGAGTACACAACACAGACACACAACACCAACACACAACTACTACTGGAGATCACAGTGAGTCCGAGTACACAACACCGACACACAACAACACAACTGCTACTGGAGATCACAGTGAGTCCGAGTACACAACACCGACACACAACATCACAACTACTACTGGAGATCACAGTGAGTCCGAGTACACAACACAGACACACAACACCAACACACAACTACTACTGGAGATCACAGTGAGTCCGAGGACACAACACCGACACACAACAACACAACTGCTACTGGAGATCACAGTGAGTCCGAGTACACCACACCGACACACAACACCGACACTCAACATCACAACTGCTACTGGAGATCACAGTGAGTCCGAGTACACAACAGCGGCACACAACACAGACACACAACACCAACACACAACACTGACACACAACATCACAACTGCTACTGGAGATCACAGTGAGTCCGAGTACACAACTCCGACACACAACACCGACACACAACATCACAACTACTACTGGAGATCACAGTGAGTCCGAGTACACAACACCGACACACAACTGCTACTGGAGATCACAGTGAGTCCGAGTACACAACACCAACACACAACACACAACTACTACTGGAGATCACAGTGAGTCCGAGTACACAACTCCGACACACAACACCGACACTCAACATCACAACTACTACTGGAGATCACAGTGAGTCCGAGTACACAACACCGACACACAACACACAACTGCTACTGGAGATCACAGTGAGTCCGAGTACACAACACAGACAAACAATACCAACACACAACACCAACACACAACATCACAACTGCTACTGGAGATCACAGTGAGTCCGAGTACACAACACAGACACACAACACCAACACACAACACACAACTGCTACTGGAGATCACAGTGAGTCCGAGTACACAACACAGACACACAACACCAACACACAACTACTACTGGAGATCACAGTGAGTCTGAGTACACAACACAGACACACAACACCAACACACAACTACTACTGGAGATCACAGTGAGTCCGAGTACACAACACAGACACACAATACCAACACACAACATCACAACTGCTACTGGAGATCACAGTGAGTCCGAGTACACAACACAGGTACACAACACAGACACACAACACCAACACACAACTACTACTGGAGATCACAGTGAGTCCGAGTACACAACACAGACACACAACACCAACACACAACTACTACTGGAGATCACAGTGAGTCCGAGTACACAACACCGACACACAACAACACAACTGCTACTGGAGATCACAGTGAGTCCGAGTACACAACACCGACACACAACATCACAACTACTACTGGAGATCACAGTGAGTCCGAGTACACAACACAGACACACAACACCAACACACAACTACTACTGGAGATCACAGTGAGTCCGAGGACACAACACCGACACACAACAACACAACTGCTACTGGAGATCACAGTGAGTCCGAGTACACCACACCGACACACAACACCGACACACAACACCGACACACAACATCACAACTGCTACTGGAGATCACAGTGAGTCCGAGTACACAACTCCGACACACAACACCGACACACAACATCACAACTACTACTGGAGATCACAGTGAGTCCGAGTACACAACACCGACACACAACTGCTACTGGAGATCACAGTGAGTCCGAGTACACAACACCAACACACAACACACAACTACTACTGGAGATCACAGTGAGTCCGAGTACACAACTCCGACACACAACACCGACACTCAACATCACAACTACTACTGGAGATCACAGTGAGTCCGAGTACACAACACCGACACACAACACACAACTGCTACTGGAGATCACAGTGAGTCCGAGTACACAACACAGACAAACAATACCAACACACAACACCAACACACAACATCACAACTGCTACTGGAGATCACAGTGAGTCCGAGTACACAACACAGACACACAACACCAACACACAACACACAACTGCTACTGGAGATCACAGTGAGTCCGAGTACACAACACAGACACACAACACCAACACACAACTACTACTGGAGATCACAGTGAGTCTGAGTACACAACACAGACACACAACACCAACACACAACTACTACTGGAGATCACAGTGAGTCCGAGTACACAACACAGACACACAATACCAACACACAACATCACAACTGCTACTGGAGATCACAGTGAGTCCGAGTACACAACACAGGTACACAACACAGACACACAACACCAACACACAACTACTACTGGAGATCACAGTGAGTCCGAGTACACAACACAGACACACAACACCAACACACAACTACTACTGGAGATCACAGTGAGTCCGAGTACACAACACCGACACACAACAACACAACTGCTACTGGAGATCACAGTGAGTCCGAGTACACAACACCGACACACAACATCACAACTACTACTGGAGATCACAGTGAGTCCGAGTACACAACACAGACACACAACACCAACACACAACTACTACTGGAGATCACAGTGAGTCCGAGGACACAACACCGACACACAACAACACAACTGCTACTGGAGATCACAATGAGTCCGAGTACACCACACCGACACACAACACCGACACACAACACCGACACACAACATCACAACTGCTACTGGAGATCACAGTGAGTCCGAGTACACAACAGAACAGCGGCACACAACACAGACACACAACACCAACACACAACACTGACACACAACATCACAACTGCTACTGGAGATCACAGTGAGTCCGAGTACACAACTCCGACACACAACACCGACACACAACATCACAACTACTACTGGAGATCACAGTGAGTCCGAGTACACAACACCGACACACAACTGCTACTGGAGATCACAGTGAGTCCGAGTACACAACACCAACACACAACACACAACTACTACTGGAGATCACAGTGAGTCCGAGTACACAACTCCGACACACAACACCGACACTCAACATCACAACTACTACTGGAGATCACAGTGAGTCCGAGTACACAACACCGACACACAACACACAACTGCTACTGGAGATCACAGTGAGTCCGAGTACACAACACAGACAAACAATACCAACACACAACACCAACACACAACATCACAACTGCTACTGGAGATCACAGTGAGTCCGAGTACACAACACAGACACACAACACCAACACACAACACACAACTGCTACTGGAGATCACAGTGAGTCCGAGTACACAACACAGACACACAACACCAACACACAACTACTACTGGAGATCACAGTGAGTCTGAGTACACAACACAGACACACAACACCAACACACAACTACTACTGGAGATCACAGTGAGTCCGAGTACACAACACAGACACACAATACCAACACACAACATCACAACTGCTACTGGAGATCACAGTGAGTCCGAGTACACAACACCGACACACAACACCGACACACAACATCACAACTGCTACTGGAGATCACAGTGAGTCCGAGTACACAACAGCGGCACACAACACCGACACACAACTACTACTGGAGATCACAGTGAGTCTGAGTACGCAACACAGACACACAACACAGACACACAACAGCGGCACACAACACTGACACACAACACCGACACAACACCGACACACAACATCACAACTGCTACTGGAGATCACAGTGAGTCCGAGTACACAACACCGACACACAACACCGACACACAACATCACAACTGCTACTGGAGATCACAGTGAGTCCGAGTACACAACAGCGGCACACAACACAGACACACAACACAGACACACAACCCGTCTTTAAACAGTAGTATTTTACAGTAGTAAAGTGAAAAGCATTGTGTGATTTCACGGATGGTGTATTGTGTGTTTGTCAGTCACATGGTCCGATCAGAGACCTCAGCTGTGACGGATATGAAGATCTGCAGTCGTCAGTTCTGGGTGAGACTCGTCCTGATACACACACTACCACTGAGGCCTCTGTAATCAGTGTGTGTCTGCTGATGTGAGTGCCTGTCCTGATGTTGTGTTGTGTTGTTGTCGATCAGCGGAGGAGTTGCGGAGCCGATCGGAGCAGACGCAGGTTCCAGTCGCACTGCTGGCCGTCACAGTTCTGTCTGGGAACATCCGGGATCTGCTCTCACACACACACGCGGACACACACCGTGTGCTACTGAACGCTGAACAGAGAGTGTGTTGCATGAAGGACTGACTTATACAAATGATTCAGATTCTGATGGATATATCCATACATGACGTGTGTGTGTGTTTCATCATTAGACTGACGTGTGTGCGTTGGTGAAGTCCGCTCGAGCGCTGATGTCTGCTGGGATATTCAGCCCTGAACTCTTCTGGCAGGAATACTGGAAGCTGCAGGCGAGTGTGTGTGTGTGTACAGGTTTGGTTATAGTTGTGACTGCCAAATCTCTTCATTTATATATTGAAATATTATATCAACCGACTCGTGAGGATGTTCTACTGGTCCTCACTGGTTATAAAGGCTGATAAATGGGCCGAAACATGTTCTGATGTAAGTCTAGTGTTTTCCTCGTGTTACTTGGATGAAAATATTACAAAATGGAATTACTTTTAATCAATTATTAATGTAACTGAGTTATCATAACATCACCACCACAATGAGAGATCACATGACATCCAAACACCAGTCGACTGGGGAACAGCTGTCCATCGCTGCATTAACGACTGCAGGCGAGCGCCGCTGTATCCCGAGGGAACTGTGATCCCAGATCATATCTTCTGGTAGCAAAATGATTTTGAGACAAATGCTTCCTTTAAGTTTCGTTGAGGGAGACGGGTTTAAGAACAGAAAACACATAGTGCTGTTAGTAACTTCACTCAGCACACTGTGTCTCTGCACCGTCTGTCAGCGTTTTCTCACTCGAGCATGTGGATATTAGTGTTCTTCTCAACGATAATGCTGACTCGAGTGTGTGTACGTTCTGTACGATAACTGTCTTCTTTATTACCGTTTTTTTCCGTTCGCGCTGCTTGAGCTTAAATGCTTTTGTTCTTTATATTTTAAACGACATTTAAATAAACGAATATTAGATTTTTATGAACCCGAATATTCGAATGCAATAATTTAGAAAAATGCCCATTCCTAGTTAGTTGCCAAGAGCACAGCAGCTCCAGACACACAATGACACTCAAACCCGGTGTTCCCCGGTGTTCCTCGGTGTTCCCCGGTGTTCCTCGGTGTTCCCCGGTGTTCCTCTGTGTTCCCCACGTGTTCCTCGGTGTTCCCCACGTGTTCCTCGGTGTTCCCCACGTGTTCCTCGGTGTTCCCCACGTGTTCCTCTGTGTTCCCCACGTGTTCCTCGGTGTTCCCCACGTGTTCCTCGGTGTTCCCCACGTGTTCCTCGGTGTTCCCCACGTGACCTCATTTTTAAGTCAGCCTGGTTGTTATTCATCAGTGGAGACATTTTTTTTTCAAAATTATCCAGTCCTTATATTTGGATAGTTAGCCGATGCTAGGCTAGCGCGAGTCAATGGTATATGTTAGCCAGCCATTAAAAACCGTTTTACCCACTCCACAGTGCACCAAACGCAAATCAATTATAACACTAGACTATCGATGCAAATGTCCGTTGAGAGAATAATGTTAGAAATCAAACTTACCTTTCATCTCAATGATCCCAAAGGAACTAGTTTCTCAGCAGCTGCGGAATTTTACTTTGCTCCGGTTAGTAATGCGGCAAAAAGTAAACACAGAACAGAAGCGCACTACAGTCGTTACATCCAGCTAATGTTAGCTAGCATTCCTCAGCGATATCAAAGTCGCGGCAGGTAAATACACTTGCGTCATGTGTGTACCGGCTCACTCGGTTGCCTAGGTAATCAATATCACTCCGCTGCTGCTGTAGACAAGGCTTATGATTACAGGGAACAAATGATAACTAATGCAATGTGATGAAAAGGTAAGTTTGATTTCTAACATTATTCTCTCAACGGACATATACATCGATAGTCTAGTGTTATAATTGATTTGCGTTTGGTGCACTGTGGAGTGGGTAAAACGGTTTTTAATGGCTGGCTAACATATACCATTGACTCGCGCTAGCCTAGCATCGGCTAACTATCCAAATATAAGGACTGGATAATTTTTTTTTTTTAAATGTCTCCACTGATGAATAACAACCAGGCTGACTTAAAAATGAGGTCCGATGTCAAAAATCCCGAACCACCCCTTTAAGCTTAAGTCATACTGCACTGTATGAATAACATACACAGATTCTTATTAAAGCTATGAAAGATATGCAGTCAAGAGCAGTGAATGATTTTTTTTCTTTAGTTGTTTGATTGACAGGCCTGTGTGAGGCTGCTGTCTCTTTAATAACGTATTAATGGATCCAATATAAAAATAACTGTTTACTTTCATTTTAGACATAAATTACTGTTTTTACGTGAAGACTCACCAAGACGGGCATATCAAGATCTACTTACACTACGCCATAAAAGTGTGTACTCTGGTGAAGAAAGGGTATCAGAATGTAGCAGAGGAGTGAGCAAGCTGTGGGACGAACTGACACGTCATAAAACTGCTGCTTTAACTGGCCTGTCAATCATCGTGTAACAGTTAACATCCTCCACATTGCATGTAGTTTCATTAGGGCCGAGCACTGATGGTGTGAGGAGTCTACTGGCATTGCTCTGTTTTCCTGTTTTGTTTATCAGATTGTTTCTAAAGCTGTGTTTCTGCGCTCACACAGCCTGTGCTGGAGCTGACGTATCATCTACACACACACAACATCCTCACGCTGGACTTCCTGCTGCACAGGTATCACACACACACACTCACACACTCACACACTCACACACACACACACACACACACTCACACACACACTCTCTCTATCACACACACACTCTCTCTATCACACACACACTCACTCATACACACTCACTCACACACACATTATTGTACATCTATCTTTATGTGGACATTCATTGACACAATGCAATTTCTAGCCGCTTACCCTAACCTTACCCATCACAACTAAGTGCCTAACCCGACCTCTGACCCTAAACCGACCCTTAAAGGGATACTCCACTTTTTTTGGAAATAGGCTCATTTTACAGCTCCCCCAGAGTTAAACAGTTGAGTTTTACCGTTTTCAAATCCATTCAGCCGATATCCGGGTCTGGCGGTACCACTTTTAGCATAGCTTAGCATAGATCATTGAATCGGACAGGAGCATTAGCATCTCTCTCAAAAAAATGACCAAAGAGTTTTGATATTTTTCCTATTGAAAACTTGACTCTTCTGTAGTTACATCATGTACTAAGACCGACGGAAAATGAAAAGTTGTGATTTTCTAGGCTGATATGGCCAGGAACTATACTCTCATTCCTGCGTAATAATCAAGAAACTTTGCTGCCGTACCATGAGTGCAGCAGGCGTAATGATATGACACAGCGCCTGAAAATAGTCCCCAGCTCGGTAGACTATAGGGTCGACCAGAGCCATAGAGAGAGAGAGTTGCGACACTCTCTGATGTCGCCACTATGGCTGTCACGTGGTTCATGTAAGCCCCAATAGTTCCAAAACGTACGCTGGCTGTCATGTTCTTCTATGGGACAGACAGCAGCGATTGCATTATTGAACGGTAAATATAAAATAAAACACACACCCAAGTACTTTTTCAGCTGTTATTGCATTTTGTTAATGTCAGTTTTGCATTTGGAGACAAGTTTTAAGCTATATTTTTGGAGGGAAAAGCTTAGTGTTCATGTTCGCATGGGTAGTAGCACTGGCTTTAGCGGCTCTAACTTAACTTTTCCATATCATTCATCTGATGATGGACGTCTCATGATATTTATTTTAGCACAACTGGGCTGTATTAGGCTATTGATTCCCTTGATTTTGCTTATAAATTTTGATTCAGCCATTAGCCTACCTTCGTGATCACGCAAAGAGTTCTGCCGTGGCGGTCCGTTCAGAATTCGCTTAGAAGCTAGCTCACTTCTTCTGATGAAAGTGGCCACCCCCAGGACCACAACGTGAAACATGATCATGTTAAGACTAAGAATATTATTTTAAGATTAAGGCCATACACATTATCAAAACTATAACAGATTAAAAACGAATTTAAGCATGGCTGATACAAATGAAGGTTTTCAAATAAAATATTTTTTATTGAACAATGACAGACAACAAAAATGTGTGCTTGTGTGTGTGAACAAGAAAAACAAAAACCAGGGGCAGGTGATCCATGAAACAGACAGGACTGGTGATGGCCATAACAATGCTAAAGGTCCAGCATTGTTCTCACAAGCCGCTTCACTCAAGACAATAATAACATAATGAAAAGTTAGTATATCCCAAAAAATGTAATTAAATAAAAGTTGCTATAAAGGTGGTAGCGATTCATTACCGAACTCTTAGCTGACGAAGTCGCGCTAGCTAACTAACGTTAGCTAGCAGGCAGTGCTTGAAAATTGGTTGAAACAACCAACATTAAATATAAATAATTACGCTGTGCATGTACAAATGAAGACCAGTATAAGCATCGCAAAGGGCCTCTGATACAATATAGACAGTTGACAATTCAAAAGAGGTCGATATTTCGGCAACTTAACTCTGGAACAACTCGACGCGCAGCAATGTAAGTGAATGGTGTCCAACGCCCAAATGACAGTGTTTGGAACTATTCCGATCTTCATATCCCGGAAGTAGGCGGTTAAAAGCGCCGCCATTATTTACAACGGAGGTCTATGGGAGTGTCGCAACTCTCTCTCTCTATGGCTCTGGGGTCGACTATTTTCAGGCGCTGCGTCATTTCATTACGCCTGCTGGACCCAACGGTAAAACTCAACTATTTAACTCTGGGGGAGTTGTAAAATGAGCCTATTTCCAAAAAAAGTGGAGTATCCCTTTAACCTCATTATAACCTGATCCCTAAAACCAAGTCTTGACCCTCAAACAGGCCTTTAAAGGCTCTCAGAAACTGAGGACCGGCCAAAATGTCCTCACTTTACACTCTTTGTCCTCACTCCACTGGTCTAAAACTCAAACTGGTCCTCACAAAGATAGTTGTACAAGTACACACACACACATACACACACTCACTCTCTCACACACACTCACTCTCTCACACACACTCACTCACTCACTCATTCACTCACACACTCACTCTCACACACACATTCACTCACTCACTCTCTCACACACACTCACTCTCTCACACACACTCACTCTCTCACACACACACACACTCACTCACTCACTCTCACACACACACACTCACTCACTCTCTCACACTCACTCACTCACTCATTCACACACACACTCACTCGCACACACACATTCATTCACTCACTCACTCTCTCTCACACACTCACTCACTCTCACTCTCTCACACACACTCACTCACTCACTCACTCACTCACACACACACACGTGCAGGCTGATCATGTGATGTGTCTGATCAGAGACGCAGCATCGGTGAGCTCGTGGATCACGGAGCAGCTCAGAGATCTGTGTGTTTCCATGGCAACAGCAGCGGATCAACAGCAGATTCAGCATCAGATTCTCTCCAGTAAGAAGTTTCTTCCTCACTGTCTGTGTTTAGTGCGCTTATATTTCATATTTTACATCAGAACTGCCAAAGCATTGCGTGTAATGATATAGAGAAATAGAGAAATATGACATAGAGATATATGCAAAAATATAGAGAAATGAATAAAAGGAAAAGAAAATAAGATAAAAAGGGATGATGTTGAAGGGGTTGTGACATGAGGAATCAAATCTGCCTTGAGCTTTTGATATTTAAGTCTTTGAACATTTAAAACATCCTGCAAGATTAATAGTTTAAAACGTCCTCATTATAAACAAAGCGTTTATTAAATCAGTCTCAGAAACAGCTCGTTCTGATATTCTGGGATCTGTGACGTCACACTGGCAAATACATTTGCATAAGCCCGCCTCCAGAGCAAGACATCGACCAATAGTTACTACTGGCCATCATGACCCTCCTGTGTGTGTGTGTGTGTGTTGTAGCTGTGGTGTGTGTTCTGGTGCGGAGGGCCTTTGAAGACTCCAGTCACACACTCTCTGAGACCTGCGGCTCAATCCTGGACTCCATGATGACCTGTGAGTCTGTGTCTCTGTCTGAAACGAGGCGTTCACTTCAGAATGAACATTTCCTGATGATTTACTCTCTCCCACGCATCCCAGATGTTCATGTCAGTCTTTCTTCAGGCGAAAAAGATTAAGGTTGAGGAAAACACTCCAGGATTTTTGGTCAACGGGTCGAAGGTCCAAATGTGAGTTTCAGTGCAGCTTCAAAGTCTCGACACGATCCAGTCGAGGAATAAGAGTCTTATCTAGACAAACCAGCCGACATTTCAGAACAAAAATAAACATTTATATACTTTAATCCACTAATGCAGGTCGTGCACTAGCTGTGATGCGCCACACATTACGTGATCAGGTTGAAAGGTCAAGCGTGATGTAGGGGGAAGAGCAGACCCAGTGTTTACAGAGAGAACGTGCAGACACTGAGTCAAACGCCATTTACAAAACAAACAAACAAATAAAAGGTAAAACAACGATGTCGGACGATTTTGAAGTTGGAGGACAAAATTCTATTTTTCTACATATTTCCTACATTTCTGAACCGGAACATGCGTGACCTTTCACCTTTCAGCGTGATCACGTGATGTGTGTCGCCTCACAGCAGTGCAAGACCAGCGGGTGTGGATAAAGTAAGTGAGTCCTGAGAGTAGGAAGTAAGGAGAGGAAATTATCAGGAGATTTTGATTCGGAGGGGAACTAATCCTTTAAACTGCAACACTTTGTCATGTGACCTGCAGTGTGTTCGTTCTCTCAATTTGTCTCGTTCAAATATTTTACCATTAAACTTAAAATAATTAGTGTGTAATGATTCTAATGATCTAATGTTCTGAGTGTGTTTTCTGGCCAGGGCTGCTGGACACACTGAGCGATGAAGACTCGGAGACGTCAGCCGCTGCGCTCTGGTAAGTGCCTGATCAATAACAGTTCAGTGAGAGAGTCTGGGGTCAGGGGTCAGGGGTCAGGATGGGACAGGGTTACGGCTCGGTCCATGCCAAATCAAACGGGTTTCTTCTCATGCTTCTTCAAAGAGTCACATTGGTCTCCAGCAACTTTGCAACCCTGGGTCTTGATATCTGAAACTCCTTGATCCCAGTTCTGTGGAAGTTAATGAAGTTTAAATTCCCAAACTTTACGTTTATTTAACGGATAAGGAAAATTCTCTTCATTTTAGGAAAGCCAAGAAATAACATGTTACAAAAAAACATTTTGCTTATAAATCTGCATCCACTTCAGAGTTTGTAGTCGAATTGGATTTCTGCTTTTAGACGCATTAATATTTCATCCCTGAAAATCAATAATCCGTTGTGGGAATCAGTGTTGGGCTGGACATGACTCCTGCATTATTCAGTGTGTTGCTGTGTGATGGATGCTCGTGTGTGCTGTGCTTCAGGGTTCAGGTGTTCGATGCCTCCGTGTTCGGGGTGTGTGTTTCTGAGGACACACTGCAGCGGTTCTTCACACACTCGCTCATGCGCGTTCTCACACACCAGCCCGTCTTCAAAGGTGAGACTTCAGGCAGACTTCACTTTACTGCTTCAGTATTCGGCCTCCTTCTTCTGCGATAGTGAAGGGCAGAGTCTGTCAGTACAGTGTGAATTTTAGAAACAAATCAGTCGAGTGATTGTTTCAATGACTCAGTCATAAAGTCACTGGCTTACTGTAATCTGGAGGAAGAGTCCAGAGGAAAGATGTGTGTGTGTGTGTGTGTGTGATCACCTGTACGGCTGTTTGATGGGTGTGTAATTGTGATTTGTGTAGTGTCAGATGCCATCGCCACACAGAGTGAGTGGAGCTTTGCTAAAACCCTCCCGTTACTGACGGCTCTCTTCTGCAAGGTAAGAGACTTTACATGAACGTTGAGCTCAATATTTACACACAGAGTAACCTGAGCTTATTCACTGAGTGTCATGTGCCTTCACAAGCTAACTGAGATCAGATCTGTCTCTTCACACACACACACACACACACACACACACACACACACACACACACACACACACTGCCGTTGAACAGCATGTACAGACACCAGCGGAAGAGGTTTAACTTTCAGTGTTCATTGAATCTGCTGAGACCATCGAACCATTCATTTCTCTACACATCTGTACATAAGGAGCTTCTGCTCGTCTCTCAGAGATTCAGTATGAAGGCCTCACTTGGTTTTGCTTTTCGTTCTAAGTTGCTTTGTTTTGAAATCTAAATGACCGGTAGGACATGTGGTTTATAGGAGAGAGACACCAAGGATGAAAACAGTGAAGATACAGTATTAAACTCTAGTAGCAGAGTCCACAGCACAGCCATGATGATGACGGCACAGTAGCACTGGATTCACAGATCACGTGTGTGTGTTCCTGCTGATGAACGATACAAACATTGACATCTGATCAGATTCCATCCTCTGTGTGTGTGTGTGTGTGTGTGTGTGTGTCAGATCTGTGTTGTCTTCAGCGTGGAGTGTGTGTTGGATCAGCTGCAGCGGGTGTTGGAGACACACGAGGTGAACTGGCGTCACGTTCTGTCGTGTGTGTCTCACCTGCTGGTTCATGATGCGCAGACGCAGAGTCGCCTCACAGGTACACACACACACTCAACACACACATACATACATACACACACACACATATACACACACACACACACACGCGCACACACACGCACACACATACATACCACAGCTCTTCAGCTGTAGTCCTGACCCCTGTGTGTGTGTGTGTGTGTGTGTGTGTGTGTGTGTGTGTGTTCAGATCTGCTGTCCCAGATGCTGAGGTCCTCGTGTCAGAGCTGTGATGTGGAGAAGATGGTCTCGCTGTTCCTGCTGTCCCGTCAGGCATCTCTCGAGGGACCCGCCGTCTTCCCCTCGTACAGCGACTGGTTTAAAGTCAGTCGTCCGCTACGAACACTCGCGCGCTAAACCCTGCGGATGTTGTGTTCTGTTCCCGCCAATTTGAGAGCATTATCATATTGGACTAAAACTGACTGACTTTGCTCACACAGGCTATAACAACTCTATGGAAGCTTGTTTTCGTCACAGAATAAAACATATTAAGAGATAATTGCAAGTTTGCATCTCGCAATTCTGACATTATCACTCACAATTGTGACTTTAAATTACGCAATTCTGAGAATTCCGAGATGTAAACTCTATTTTTTATTCTGTGGCGGAAACAAGCTTCCATACAACTTCCCAACATTTCTTGATAATTCTTGTACTTTTGTTTTTTTTTCCCACCTTGTTATACTTGTGGTGTTTTGGATTAAGTCGAGTTTTCTTTCTCATAGCACATGTTTTGTATGTTGTTTTGACTGATCTTAGTTGTTTTCAAGGTCAAGGTCAAGGTAGCATTTATTGTCTCCCTTAGGAGAAATTTGTTTTAGATTAGGGAAACTGCTGCCACATCAAGACATAACACATATAACATACAACATATAAAATGAAAATAAAAATAAAACACATTTCAATCCCAAAATCCCACATCATAAAAACAGTACATATCATATATCATAACACAACACAGCCCTCAATTCCTGCCTCTTGTACCCTCTATTACCATTATTTATCCTCCTGCAGTTGCTCATTAATTAATTTAATAGACAACGGTAAAAATGAATATTTATATCGGTTATACTTGCATAATGTAACCCTGTATCTCTGACCAGAGTTCATCAGCGTATACTCAGGATACAACACATGCGAAGAGTCTAATAAAATCTTGTTGGCCTGCTGGGTGATACAAAGCTCAAAAATATCCTGTAAAGAGCTAATTGTCTGTGTCCCCATGATTTTTCCTGCCACTCTCAACACGTTATTTATTTGGGCTCTCAATTTTACTGTTAAACTTCCGAACCAAACAATAATTCCATACCTTAAAACAGACTCAATCGTTGCTTTATAAAAAATCAACATGATATTACTGCTCACTCCAAACAATCGCAATCTCCGTAAAAAATGTAAACGCTGGTGGACCCTTGTGCACACCCATGATACATGTGTGTGCCACTTAAACTCACTATCAATGTAAACCCCCAAATATTTGTACGAAGTGACCTGCTCAATAGCTTCACCATGAACCACAACAGAGCTCCTATCCCCCACTGATCTGGGGTCTATGATGACCTCTTCAGTTTTGTTAACATTGATCTGTAGATAATGGTCGTCACACCAGCCCACAAACGCTTCTATAGCAGCTTTGTAGTCGTCAATATTGCAGTCTCTTGTCAACAATTGCAATACTACTGTGTCATCCGAAAATTTTATAATAAATTGATTTGATTGCTGACTAATGCAGTCGTTTGTATACAAAGTAAACAGAAGTGGCGAACTTACGCACCCTTGCGGGACCCCTGTACCATTTACTGCAACATCCGACAACACTGAGTTAAATTTCACCTGTTGTGTCCTATTTGTTAAAAAGGAATAATACCAATTAATTATAAAAGGATTAACTTGTAGATTAGTTAATTTCTCTAACAGTTTGTGTGGTTGAATGGAGTTGAACGCAGAACTAAAATCAATAAAAAGCAGCCTAGCATTAGCAGCTGGACTCTCCAGATGCTTTAAAACAAGGTGCGTTAATGTAGAAACCGCATCATTAGTACCACGATTGCTTTTATATGCAAATTGATACTGATCTAAGGATGACTCCACTTCCTTACGCAGCTCTCCTATTATAATCTTCTCAAATGATTTCATAACATTGGATGTTAAGGCCACTGGCCTATAATCATTATTGTTCTGAGGGCATGAATTTTTTGGAATTGGGATTACAATAGATTTTCTCCAAAGCTCTGGTACTGTATGCGTATCAATTGAGAGCTGGAAAAGGCGATGCCAGGCTGATGTGAGCTCCTCAGCAAATGTCTTTAAAAGAAAACATGACATCCCATCTGGTCCTGTTGCTTTACTAGAGCATACATTTTTAAAAACCCTTGTAACATCCCCTGAATAGATTAATATTCTATCATCACTGATATTACAGTTTACATTACCTAAAATATCCTGACATTCCTTAAAAATGTCTGTCTCAAATCTCATATAGAAATTATTCAGTTCGTTTGCTTTATCAATTTCATTGACGGCGAACAATGGCTTATTTTTCGGGGTCATGTTGGTCATTCCTCGAATTGAATTCCACAGTTCATTAGTATTACATTTTGCCAACTGTTGTTTAGCCTGTTCCTTATATTGTATTTGTGCTACCCTTAGTTGCTGGTTAAGGTCCTTTTGTGCTGCTTTAAGTCCCATTGTATCCCCCAACCTGTAGGCCATTTTTTTCTTTTTAATGCAATCTTTAATTCCCCCTGTAACATATGGTTTGTTATTCGGATACCTCTTAATAGCTCTTTGAGGGATAACTAGATCCACACAAAAGGAGATATATGCCGTAATTGTTTCAGTGACCATATCTATATTTGCATTTTGATAAAAAATGTCCCAGTCCGTACAGAGAAAACATCCCTTCAGCTCCTCTATACTGTCACTTGACCACACCTTAACCACCTTTGTAACTGGTTTACTTGTTTTAAAAACTGACCGATAGGTGGGGAGCAAATGAATAACATTATGGTCAGAATTACCGAGGGGGGGTCTGGCTTTAGCTACATAAGCATCCTTAATGTTGCCATAACACTTGTCAAGGATATTATTTTTCCTCGTTCCACACTTCACATATTGAAAAAACCCTGGTAAGGATCTCTCCAAACCACATTGATTAAAATCACCAAGAATCAATACAGGTGCATCAGGCTTAATTTGTAAGTGCTTATGAACACAATCAGCAATTTGACTAGCTGCCCTATGAACGTTCCCACTCGGTGGAATGTACACTGCACAGACAAATATATTGGTGAACTCCCTTGGCAAATAATACGGCCGCAAAGTAATACACAATAGTTCAAGATCAGGATTGCAAATGCTTTCCCTGACTGCAAAATTACGGCACCAGCTTTCATTAATATAAATACAAATACCCCCTCCTCTTTTCTTTCCAGAGTTCGCATCTCTGTCCAAGCGTAAGTGGGAAAACCCGTCAATCTGTATTAAACTGTCTGGTACATTATCACTCAGCCACGTTTCTGTAAGGACCATCAGTCCAGACTCACGGTACTCATAGCAGACTCCAGCTTGTGTGCGCAGCTCATCCAACTTGTTCCGCAAGGAGCGAGGATTACAGAGTAACACTGACGGCAAAGGTAGTTTGGAAGCTCTCCGGACACGTTGCCTGACGCCGCCTCTCTTGCCCCGCTTCCTAACCCGGCAAGGAACAGGCCTTGGTTGCCGTAATAGCTCCTCAGGTACATCCGTCGTTGTGTTACTCAAAAGTAGTCCGCCACGACTCCGCAAATCCAAAAGCTCTGATCTGCTGTATATCGGCTGTCCGGTATCCACAATCCTGTTTGTAATTCCTTGCACCACGCAGCTAGTCAAAATTAGCCACATTACGGTGAACAGTTTCATATTTATCAGTCTTCGTGGTCCCCTGTTCCGGCCAGCGCTCGCATATAGTAATTTAAATGGCCATTGTACGATCAGAAAACTAAGGGCAAACAAACCCGACAGAAACAAACTCGACAAAAACAAACAGGTAACTCGCAGCAAGAACCCTCCTCCATGTCGCCTGCAGAGCAGCGCCATCTGTACTTGTTCATTTACATTACATTTTTTACGTTTTAGGTGAAAAGGAAGACGTTCTCACTCATAAACTGAGGTGCATGAGCTCAGATCATGGAGGCAGATCCACTATACAAAACCTGTGCTAATTGAAAGAAAAAAAGTTGATAAAAAGATTAAATACTATATTTGGTGCTTTCATAGTGAGATTTACATGCAATTTAAAAGGCCGGACATTTTTGACTCGCTCGTGTTCAGCACCGCACCAGGGTCACATGATTTCTGATGTGTTTGTGTTTTACGTTGATGGTTAATCTGAGGGTGATCTTCTGTGTCAGTTGTCGTTTGGTGGATCTAGCAGTTTCCACGCTAAAAGCAAGAAGTCCACCCTGTTCCTCCTGAAGTTCCTGTCAGATCTGGTTCCCTATGAACGGCCTCAGTATCTGAAGGTCAGTGTTCCTGCGGTCTGAGAGTAACCCAGTGCTGATGACCTGAACGTGACGGGTCGTGTGATGTGTTCTCCAGGTTCACGTCATGCATCCGCCGTTCGTCGGTGGAAAGTATCGCTCTCTGCTGCAGGAGTACGTCACGCTCGCCAAGACACGCCTGAGAGATCTGAAGGTCTGAGAGCGTCTCAACCAGTGGAGGTGAAGGATGTGCTTCTGGGGGATTGACTGTGTGTGTGTGTGCGCAGGTGTCGCTGGAGGAGACGAGCATCTTCGAGGTGGTGAACGGCTCCGCCGGTGCGGTTGAAGTAAGTCATGTGACCTGTGTGAATGCTGCTTTTGTTTGGGTCTCACAGTTGCTTCTGCATCAACATTTAAACACTGGGTTAATCGCTCAAAATATTAGGAAACAATAAAGGAGATTAGAAATAGCTGACATGCTACACTCTCCGTGAGCCATGTAATGCTGAGAAGTAATGATCTCAAACTTCACCCTGGTCAGATGCACATGTCTTCTCCAGGTCAAGCATGAGGAATCAAATTTGCTTTGATTTTTTGACATATAAGAAGGCTTTGAACCATCAAAACATCCTGCAAGATTAATAGTTTAAAACTTTCTCCTCATTATAAACAGTATTTATTTAATGTCAGAAACAGCTCGTTCTGATATTTTTGGTTCTTTGACGTCACACAGGCAAATACATTTGCATAAGCCCGCCTCCAGAGCAATAGTTACGCGTCACACCACAGGCCAGGCCCACTGATACTACAGGCCCGCCCACTGGTATGACAGGCCCGCCCACTGATACTACAGGCCCGCCCACTGGTATGACAGGCCTGCCCACTGATACTACAGGCCCGCCCACTGGTACTACAGCTCCGCCCACTAATACTACAGGCCCGCCCACTAATACTACAGGCCCGCCCACTAATACTACAGGCCCGCCCACTGGTACGACAGGTCCGCCCACTGATATGACAGGCCCGCCCACTGATACTACAGGCCCGCCCACTGATATGACAGGCCCACCCACTGATACTACAAGCCTGCCCACTTGTTCTACAGCCCCACCCACTGACATCTGCAGACAACAGGATGAATGTCTGAGTGTAAGAGCGTTCCTCCAGTTTAACAGCTGGTTTGAGTCTCTGTTCTTCAGGAGATCCAGCGCTGGAATCATGTGTGTGGTTTATTATAATGGCGTCCGGATCTCGTCTGAGGATTGTGTGTTTGTTCGGTGTGTTTGACTCAGAGTAATGGAGAGTTCAGCTCTGATCTGCTGTGTGTGTGTGTGTGTGTGTGTGTGTGTGTGTTTCAGTGTCCAGCACAGCAGGATGTGGAAAAAGCCGTAACTCTCTTCATGAGCACCAATAAGATCCCAGCGACAGTGATAGAAGCCAGGTACACACACACACACACACACACACACACTGATGAAACTCTTTTCTGAGGGGTGTTTTCCGTGTCCTCAGTATCTTTAGGAGGCCGTATTTCCTGTCTCGATTCCTGCCTGCTCTTCTGTCTCCACGTGCGGTCAGTATCATCCTCTCTCAGCTACACACACACACACACACACACACACACACACACACACACACACTCCTGTCCCTTCACTGCTCTCTAATGCTCATCTCTCTTCATTAGCTTCCTGTGACGTCAGATGCCAGAATGACCTTCATTGAGGCCTTGAGGAAGTAGGTGTCACTGTATTATTAGTGTACTTCACCATGAGTGTAACGCTCTATTCTTCTCTGTAGTGTGTGTGTGTGTGTGTGTGTGTGTTGATCTTCTGTAGTGTGTGTTGATCTTCTCTATAGTGTGTGTGTTGATCTTCTTTGTGTGTGTGTGTGTGTGTGTGTAGGGCGGATAAGATCCCGGCGGCGCTCTACACGTCGTACACACACTCCTGTCAGAGAGAGACGCACCGCCAGAAACAAGGTGCTCATAATCACATAATTATTCATTTGATTAAATATCTCACTGGGCAACAGTGACCTTCACAAAATCATGTCAGAAATCATTCATTTGAAGATGTTTACATCATGATCTGGCAGTAACTTTATTACGTGTGATTATACAATAGTTTTTGCTACAGAAACTGTACATTTGTTTTGTTTTGTATGTTATATTCAGGGGTAAACATTTTAATATTAACATCATATCATGCCAGCTTTATTTCTATAGCGCTTTATTCAATATAGATCTTTTCAAAGCAGCTTCACAATCATAAAGTGTATGATCAGTGTGTGATGAGTTGAGCTGTGAGGAGACAGTGGTATCGTTACTGATCTCAGATCAGTTCATCAGATCTTCAGAGTCACTCGCTGCTGGAGGAACTCGTCACAGTATTCAGCACATGATGTCAGACACACACACTCACACACTCTCTGCTCACAGCGTCACACTGGTGTGTCTTCTCAGAGTCTGCTCTGATGCTCACACAACTGTTGCTCTGACATCGAGAAGTGGTCACTGCGGTGTGTTGTGTGACGGTTTAGTTGAGCAAGCAGGTGATAAGAGCTGTGTGTATTGTGTGTGTGTGTGTGTTTGTTTAGGTGTGTGTGAGTCCAGTGTGGACGATCATCAGGTGATTCTACGTGAGCAGTTTCTTCAGCTGAGGAGATTGATGACTGATGGGGGTAATCACTCACTCACTCACTCACTCACACACACTCACTCACTCACTCACTCACTCACACTCTCTCACACACTCACTCACACTCACTCACACTCTCACTCACTCACACACACTCACTCACACTCACTCACACTCACTCACTCACTCACTCACTCACTCACTCACTCACTCACTCACTCACTCACACTCTCTCACACACACACATACACACACACACACACACACACACACACACTCTCTCTTTCTCTCACACTCACAAGACTCTCACACACACACACACTCTAAATCCTGCTGTCTGTCTTGTGTTGTGCCAGATGTTTGTGCTCAGCTGTCCAGGATCTCTCTGACGTTGAGGAACATGTGTCCTGATGAAGAGACAGGAAGTGATGTCATCACGCTGAACCTGGATTCGCCTGATTCGACACACGCTGCCGTATGAAAACAGATTCATGATATTGCTCACACACACACACACACACACACACACACACACACACACACACACACACACACACACACACACACACACACACACACACACACACACACACACACACACACACAACACTCTCTCACTCACACACACACACACACACACACACACACATGCTCTTACCTTCTCCTTATCTGTGCTCTTTCACCTGAACAGGAAGTCATGATTGGCACTAATTCAGCGCAGCATCTAGACAATAAACACACTCCTACTGTCCAACAGGCCAATGACCCGAACACACACATGAACCGAGACGAGCGGTTTCTGAATGAGCTGCACATCTGTTTATCTGGCAACACTTTACAATAAGGTTCATTAGTCAACATTAGTTAATGTATAAACTAACAATGAGCAATACATCTGTTAAAGTTTTTATTAATCGGTGTTAATGTTAGTTAATAATAATCCAGCTGTTCATTGTTTGTTCATGTTAGTTCACAGTGCATTACTGTCCACAAATACAACCTTTGATTTTAATGTATTATTAAATGTTGAAATTAATATGAACTAAGATTAATAAAAAGCTGTAGAAGTATTGTTCATTCTTAGTTCATGTTAACTAATGAAACCTTATTGTAAAGTGTTACCGTTTATTTTGACGGTAAAGATGATGGATGTGTTATTAAAGCCTCACTTTTAGAGTCTGTTTCTTATCTACGTTTCTCAGGTGGCCAATCTGATCTTGCAGAGCTTCTGTGTGTGTGTGCTGGACGCTTCTAGAGTCAGCCCTCCTAACAGGTACCACACACACACACACACACACACACACACACACACACACATCATCATCATCATCATCACTAAACGAGACACTACATCACAGGGAAACGCCGTTCTCAGAAATACTGCAGCCTGATTGAATGATTCTGAGGCGATGTCACTCAGTGCTGCTGTATATAGAGAATAAGCCCCTGTTTCTCATGCTTGAATGCCATTGGCCACTGTAGGACAACAGCGTTATTCCAATAAGGCTTCAGTATTTCTCTGTGAAAGGTGCTTTCCGAGTCGAGTGAGCCGAAATCAGAAGGGAGCGCAGTTCTGTTTAAACTAAGCCTTTTTCAACAAGGCTGAAATGATTCTATACTATATAGGTAAACCATGATACTATAATGCTATAAGCTGGGAAACATCATGTCTTCCATTGATTTCAGTCTCTCAACCAGGGGATAAAACGAGCATTAAAATGAGCTAAAACGACTACAAATCAAGATATTGATTACATGAGATGACCCCCTCAATGACCAGGATATAAAAGTCATGGAAATTGATAGTCTCAAAACCGTATGTGGATTTTAATCAAAGAATATACTTTTTTTTATGGTTATGGCAAGCTCTAAAATATTTAGAAATCGTGTGCAAAAAACTATTTTAAAAACCCTTTCCAGTAAATACCAGACAAACGGAAGTCATAGAAATGCATTGGTTAAAAAGACAAGAACATTCAGCTCCGTTTCCTTTATATTTGGAAGCCGATAACTGATATATTGTCCGATAAATGCATAGGTTTGGAAATTTGTCCGATATGATAATTCTATGAATTTATTGGCCGATATATCAGTTATCAGCTTCCAAATACATAGAATCATCGGTATCCCGATATGTCACTGTACTGTGTGTGTCTGTAATGAGCGGTTGGGTGATGTTGTCCTCAGGCAGGGCTCATGGCCGGGTGTGTTTGTGAAGGTTCTGTTGGGTCACAGATGGCTCATCTCTGCCCTGATACACCGACTGTGGGATCTGCTCCAGCACCAGGTAATCTGTGTGTGTGTGTGTGTGTGTTTCAGGCCGAGGCTCTGAGCGCGGCTCATGTTCTGTGTGTGTGTGTGTGTGTGTGTGTGTGTGTGTGTGTGTGTGTTTCAGGCCGAGGCTCTGAGCGCGGCTCATGTTCTGTGTGTGTGTTTCAGGCCGAGGCTCTGAGCGCGGCTCATGTTCTGGGTGTGGCGGCGCTGCAGGTGGAGCTTCATCACTGCACACAGGTGTGTGTTCGGGTGCAGCTGACTGGCTTGTCTGCGGTCGCTCTCTCCGTGTCCCAGTGTCTCTGTGAGGCTCTGATCTGCTCCACACGCGCACACATGGTCCTCTGCCTCAGGTCTGACCCTCACACACCAGCTACACGCCTCAAACACACACCTGACTATTGGTATCGGCCAATATATCAGTTATCGCCTTCCGAATATACAGAATTATCGGTATCGGCCAGTATATCAGTTATCGGCTTCCAAATATACAGAATTATCGGCAGCGGCCAATATATCGGTTATCGGCTTCCAAATATACAGAATTATTGGTATCGGACAATATATCAGTTATCGGCTTCCAAATATACAGAATTATTGGTATCGGACAATATATCAGTTATCGGCTTCCAAATTTAAAGAATTATCGGTATCGGCCAATATACCAGTATCGGCTTCCAAATATACAGAATTATCGGTATCGGCCAATATATCAGTTATCGGCTTCCAAATATACAGAATTATCGGTATCGGCCAATATATCAGTTATTGGCTTCCAAAATCAAGAAGTATTGGTATCGGCCAATATATCGGTTATCGGCTTCCAAATATACAGAATTATCGGCATCGGCCAATATATCGGTTATCGGCTTCCAAATATACAGAATTATCGGCATCGGCCAATATATCGGTTATCGGCTTCCAAATATACAGAATTATTGGTATCGGACAATATATCAGTTATCGGCTTCCAAATTTAAAGAATTATCGGTATCGGCCAATATATCAGTTATCGGCTTCCAAATATACAGAATTATCGGTATCGGCCAATATATCAGTTATCGGCTTCCAAATATACAGAATTATCGATATCGGCCAATATATCAGTTATTGGCTTCCAAATATACAGAATTATTGGTATCGGGCAAATTTCCATATTGATGCATCTCTAGTTACCATTCCAATGTTTAGGCCGTTTGGCATTCAATTTTTTTTGTTTTGTTTTAACCAGAGTAATATTAGCAACCAAGGATTTGTTCCATCTGTCAATGTTGAGGTAAAGCAGTGTTGTGTTATCCTCTGAAGGCTTCACAGAGCTCTCACACTGTAAGGCTGGTTTCAGCTCTTCTCATAAAGCGAAACACTTTATGCAGTTTATTAAGTGAGCAGTTGTGATGGTTGGATCTTATTTCCAAAATAGTTTATTTTGGCCTTGTTTTTTAATTTTTCCTAGCAAAGTTTTGCAAGATAGAGAGACACACTTGATGAGTGTCAAATACGTCATCAACAACTAGTTCATTTCTACAACAACATCTTGATAATTTCGGTTTAAATTAGTTTTTAACTGATAGCAGGGCTTGACATTAACACCCGCCAACCCGCCAAATGCGGGTGGATTTTGCTCGTGGCGGGTAACATAGTCTCTCCAACTAGCCACTGTGGCGGGTTGAATAATTGTAGTGTTTTCAAAAGGCATCTGAAATAAGTGTGACACTACGACACTACAACTCCCATAGGGCTGTCAACGAATATTCTAAATTCGAATATATATTCGAATAGTTTTAAAAAACTGAATTTCGAAGGTGAAAATGTATATTCGAATGTGGAAAAACGCCCGCGGTAGCAGAGGCGCGGCTGTCTGCTTTGCGAGTGGGCGCGCTGCCTGAGGGGTCGGGACAGGTAACAGGAAGAAGCGTTAACGTTAAACAGAAACATTACTAAAGTGTAGGCTACTGTAATGACTGAATAGATATTGCATGAATAAGGTAGGTTAGATACAGCAGTTTCATGCACTACAGGCTTTCACTGGTTTGATTATTTACCGTTTCATGTCAAGGAAAAGTTCCATGTTTACCACAGCACAGCTCGCTCGGAGCGCCGTATATAGGCTAAAAACTTCAATTATTGTTAATAATATTTGTTTCAATCACTGAATGAAGCCTGCTATATAAGAGTCGCGACCTTAAATTGCTTGCACAAAACTCTTGATCAGCACTCAACATTTGCTTATTGTTGTTGTTCATTTAAACCGTTATGCACAGAGAGCATGACGCCTCATTCGCGCCGCAAGACCTCCAGACGCGCGTAAATGCGTCTTTACACTCGCGCCAGACGCTCTATTCGCGTTTGGTGTGAACGCAGCATGAGGGTGAGGGAGAGAGATAGAAAGAGTGCCTGCGAGTGAGCGAGCGAGAGTGAGGTCTGCGGTCTTGGCCATTAGTTGATTTACTTGTTTTTGTGTAGGTAAACGTTGTCAAATGTGTTTAAACTTAAATAAACTACCTATACAAGTAGTTATGTCTCTTTGTATCAATTTGCCCTGTTATTGACGTAATGCGAGTCATTGACAAAATGCGCAACCATGTTCGAATAGTTCGAATATAGGCTATGTGGTTTTTTTAGAGAGAATATTCGAACGTCATTTTTGAGCAATTTTGACAGCCCTAATGAGTAGGCTATTACATGCACACAGTGTATGCCGGTGGAGCTATGTGGCGATATGTAATATAATACATGGTTTTATTTAAAAAAAGGAGCTTTACACACAACCTTATCAGAGCTAATGATAATGACCTGTTTTGTGTAGTCTTGATTTGGGTGTGTACAGTGGTTTTACATTTAAAAGGGTTGTAAATCTAGTTCAAGTAAATTTTAGCACGCCATAGTCGACTTTTAAAAGGTAATTTCACAAAAACAAAAATGTGGCTAGTAAAAATGCTGTGTGGCTAGTAACTTTGGAAACTAGTGAGCAAAAAAGTTAATGTCAAGCCCTGACTGATAGTATGGTTTATCAGGTACTGATTTGCATCCCTAGCGTAGTGTGTGTGTGTGTGTGTGTGTGTGTATCTTCAGGTTGTGTGTGGCCGTTCTGTCTTACGGCCTGTGCCGAGCCAACGCTCAGTCAGAGGAACTCCAGACCTTCATCCCAGAAACACTTTATAAAAAGGTACAAAACCAGTCAGGTGTTAATGTTGATCAGATCTTCAGAGTGGAGATGTTTGACTGCACATGTGTGTTTTCAGGCTCAGTATGTGATGGCCAGACTGGTCCCAGAGACGCGAGCGCTCATGAGCGATGAAGACGAGTCGGATGCGTACACAGATGTGTCTGATCTGACTGGACGAGTGAAAGACTCAGCTGTGGCTCTGTGGAGGAACACACAGATCCGATCCCTGAGGAAACAGCCTCAGTATCAGGTACTCTCAGAGCCTCATGCGATCAGGTGACGTCAGTGTGTCGGACGGTTGGCTTATACTCTCGTTGTTTCATCAGCTCTCTTTCTCTGAGTGGCTTTCAGCTGAGCTTCAGGTTCACCGGAGCCGAGACGCCCTGACGGATCCAGAGAGGTACAGCAGTGCTCATCCACAACACACCAGCATCAGGGACACACTGTGCACAACACTACTGTAACACCTCACAGAGGCCTGCGATCAGAGCTGGGTGTCATTTGAATTTTAACAATTCCGATTCTTATCGATTCCAAATTTTAATTCCAATAAGGTAAAAAAACAACAACCTTATAAATCATTCACATTTAGTCTTATTGCAAAACATTTATTTGTAGCTGAATATCATGAACAGAAATCATCAGGCTAAAGAACTCTTACAGGAACGTTTGCCTGTGGTTTAAAAATACTGCAGAAAACTAACTAGCCGAACTTGCATACATTTCAAGCATTATTAAAGACAAGTAAACACTCACTTAAAAAGAACAAATAAAAAATTAGCAATTGCAAACAATATATAAAACTGAACAAAGATACGATTGAAATAAACAGTGTTTTAAGATTTTCAGGTATTTGAACAGAAACTGTAACCAAATGTAAAATATCGATGCACTTTATAAATAAAATATATATTACAAAATATATTTACAAAAGTTATTCAGTCAAGAACGAGTGGATTTTCTCTTTGTCTTTTGTTGTTTGTTCCTTTGTGAGCGTAAGAGCGAGACGACCAATTACCAGCAATTGTTTTGAAGGCGAACACCAAATAATGTGTTGAAAACATCCCTGCAGCATCTGTGTAGCAGAGCTGACCCGAGCATGAGTGGAGAGAGACGGAGATGTGTGTGTGTGTGTGTCTCAGGCAGTAGTATGAGCAGTGGGCGTGTCATCAGTATTATCTGCACATGTCGGAGTGTGACGGAGGTGTGTGTGTGTCTCAGGCAGGAGTATGAGCAGTGGGCGTGTCATCAGTATTATCTGCACATGTCGGAGTGTGATGGAGGTGTGTGTGTGTGTGTGTGTCTCAGGCAGGAGTATGAGCAGTGGGCGTGTCATCAGTATTATCTGCACATGTCAGAGTGTGACAGAGGTGTGTGTGTGTGTGTGTGTGTGTCTCAGGCAGGAGTATGAGCAGTGGGCGTGTCATCAGTATTATCTGCACATGTCAGAGTGTGACGGAGGTGTGTGTGTGTCAGGCAGGAGTATGAGCAGTGGGCGTGTCATCAGTATTATCTGCACATGTCGGAGTGTGACGGAGGTGTGTGTGTGTGTCTCAGGCAGGAGTATGAGCAGTGTGCGTGTCATCAGTATTATCTGCACATGTCAGAGTGTGACGGAGGTGTGTGTGTGTGTCTCAGGCAGGAGTATGAGCAGTGTGCGTGTCATCAGTATTATCTGCACATGTCGGCATGTGACGGAGGTGTGTGTGTCTCAGGCAGGAGTATGAGCAGTGGGCGTGTCATCAGTATTATCTGCACATGTCAGAGTGTGACGGAGGTGTGTGTGTCTCAGGCAGGAGTATGAGCAGTGGGCGTGACATCAGTATTATCTGCACATGTCGGAGTGTGACGGAGGTGTGTGTGTGTGTCTCAGGCAGGAGTATGAGCAGTGTGCGTGTCATCAGTATTATCTGCACATGTCGGCATGTGACGGAGGTGTGTGTGTCTCAGGCAGGAGTATGAGCAGTGGGCGTGTCATCAGTATTATCTGCACATGTCGGAGTGTGATGGAGGTGTGTGTGTGTGTGTCTCAGGCAGGAGTATGAGCAGTGGGCGTGTCATCAGTATTATCTGCACATGTCGGAGTGTGACGGAGGTGTGTGTGTCTCAGGCAGGAGTATGAGCAGTGGGCGTGTCATCAGTATTATCTGCACATGTCGGTGTGTGGCGGAGGTGTGTGTGTCTCAGGCAGGAGTATGAGCAGTGGGCGTGTCATCAGTATTATCTGCACATGTCAGAGTGTGACGGAGCTGTGTGTGTCTCAGGCAGGAGTATGAGCAGTGGGCGTGTCATCAGTATTATCTGCACATGTCGGTGTGTGGCGGAGGTGTGTGTGTGTGTCTCAGGCAGGAGTATGAGCAGTGGGCGTGTCATCAGTATTATCTGCACATGTCAGAGTGTGACGGAGGTGTGTGTGTGTCAGGCAGGAGTATGAGCAGTGGGCGTGTCATCAGTATTATCTGCACATGTCGGTGTGTGGCGGAGGTGTGTGTGTCTCAGGCAGGAGTATGAGCAGTGGGCGTGTCATCAGTATTATCTGCACATTTCGGAGTGTGATGGAGGTGTGTGTGTGTGTGTGTCTCAGGCAGGAGTATGAGCAGTGGGCGTGTCATCAGTATTATCTGCACATGTCGGAGTGTGACGGAGGTGTGTGTGTCTCAGGCAGGAGTATGAGCAGTGGGCGTGTCATCAGTATTATCTGCACATGTCGGTGTGTGGCGGAGGTGTGTGTGTGTGTCTCAGGCAGGAGTATGAGCAGTGGGCGTGTCATCAGTATTATCTGCACATGTCGGCGTGTGACGGAGGTGTGTGTGTGTGTCTCAGGCAGGAGTATGAGCAGTGGGCGTGTCATCAGTATTATCTGCACATGTCAGAGTGTGACGGAGGTGTGTGTGTGTCAGGCAGGAGTATGAGCAGTGGGCGTGTCATCAGTATTATCTGCACATGTCAGAGTGTGACAGAGGTGTGTGTGTGTGTGTCTCAGGCAGGAGTATGAGCAGTGGGCGTGTCATCAGTATTATCTGCACATGTCAGAGTGTGACAGAGGTGTGTGTGTGTGTGTGTGTCTCAGGCAGGAGTATGAGCAGTGGGCGTGTCATCAGTATTATCTGCACATGTCAGAGTGTGACAGAGGTGTGTGTGTGTGTGTGTGTCTCAGGCAGGAGTATGAGCAGTGGGCGTGTCATCAGTATTATCTGCACATGTCGGAGTGTGACGGAGGTGTGTGTGTGTGTCTCAGGCAGGAGTATGAGCAGTGGGCGTGTCATCAGTATTATCTGCATATGTCAGAGTGTGACGGAGGTGTGTGTGTCAGGCAGGAGTATGAGCAGTGGACGTGTCATTAGTATTATCTGCACATGTCGGAGTGTGACGGAGGTGTGTGTGTGTCTCAGGCAGGAGTATGAGCAGTGGGCGTGTCATCAGTATTATCTGCACATGTCGGAGTGTGATGGAGGTGTGTGTGTCTCAGGCAGGAGTATGAGCAGTGGGCGTGTCATCAGTATTATCTGCACATGTCGGAGTGTGACGGAGGTGTGTGTGTGTGTCTCAGGCAGGAGTATGAGCAGTGGGCGTGTCATCAGTATTATCTGCACATGTCGGAGTGTGACGGAGGTGTGTGTCTCAGGCAGGAGTATGAGCAGTGGGCGTGTCATCAGTATTATCTGCACATGTCGGAGTGTGACGGAGGTGTGTGTGTGTCTCAGGCAGGAGTATGAGCAGTGGGCGTGTCATCAGTATTATCTGCACATGTCGGAGTGTGACCGAGGTGTGTGTGTGTGTCTCAGGCAGGAGTATGAGCAGTGGGCGTGTCATCAGTATTATCTGCACATGTCGGAGTGTGACGGAGGTGTGTGTGTGTGTCAGGCAGGAGTATGAGCAGTGGGCGTGTCATCAGTATTATCTGCACATGTCGGAGTGTGACGGAGGTGTGTGTGTGTGTCTCAGGCAGGAGTATTAGCAGTGGGCGTGTCATCAGTATTATCTGCACATGTCGGAGTGTGACGGAGGTGTGTGTGTGTGTGTGTGTCTCAGGCAGGAGTATGAGCAGTGGGCGTGTCATCAGTATTATCTGCACATGTCGGAGTGTGACGGAGGTGTGTGTGTGTGTCTCAGGCAGGAGTATGAGCAGTGTGCGTGTCATCAGTATTATCTGCAGATGTCAGTGTGTGGCGGAGGTGTGTGTGTGTGTCTCAGGCAGGAGTATGAGCAGTGGGCGTGTCATCAGTATTATCTGCACATGTCGGAGTGTGACGGAGGTGTGTGTGTGTCTCAGGCAGGAGTATGAGCAGTGGGCGTGTCATCAGTATTATCTGCACATGTCGGAGTGTGATGGAGGTGTGTGTGTGTGTGTCTCAGGCAGGAGTATGAGCAGTGGGCGTGTCATCAGTATTATCTGCACATGTCGGAGTGTGACGGAGGTGTGTGTGTGTGTCTCAGGCAGGAGTATGAGCAGTGGGCGTGTCATCAGTATTATCTGCACATGTCGGAGTGTGACGGAGGTGTGTGTGTGTGTCTCAGGCAGGAGTATGAGCAGTGGGCGTGTCATCAGTATTATCTGCACATGTCGGAGTGTGACGGAGGTGTGTGTGTGTGTGTCTCAGGCAGGAGTATGAGCAGTGGGCGTGTCATCAGTATTATCTGCACATGTCGGAGTGTGACGGAGGTGTGTGTGTGTGTCTCAGGCAGGAGTATGAGCAGTGGGCGTGTCATCAGTATTATCTGCACATGTCGGAGTGTGACGGAGGCTGTGAAGGAGACGTGACTCAGATCTGCGCTCGCATCATCACTGCTGTTCTAGACCATCACACGACGTGAGTGACTCGCACGGGTTTCAGAGGGATCTCAGTCATACCTCACCTAATGTGTGTGTGTGTGTATGTGCAGGTCACGGCCAGGAGAGCGGTCTCATCCACACACAGACAGCTGTCTGCCTGACCTTCTGTCGCTCCTACAGGTGCGGATCTCCTTCAGTCAGTCATTCACACACACAGGTTTCCCTCACGCTGAAACACTCTGGGCTCCTACAAGCTGCCTTTGACCTTTCTCAAACAAAACATCTTTCCATATGTCACTTCTGGAAGCCGGGCTAAATGAGCAAGCACTGTTACTGCATTCATATCAAATACAGACATTAGAGAATACATGAAAGAACACTTCAGTGATCACACTGATAACAGAGTAAACTCTCATAAGCCTAGAGAAGTCTTTCAACTCCAGTGATATTTAGAAGGAAAAATATTGATTAGTACCTTGATTATAATCCCTCATTACATATACACTGAAGCAGCAGTGGGTTCCAGAATACACCCCCTTCACAAGACATGTTTAAGAAGTATTTGTAAAGTGCTTGAATTATTGAAAGACAATATATTTTTCATTTTATTGATAAAACAATCTTTTCACGCAAAATTAAGGCTGCAGTCCGTCTGATATAGAGGCATTTCACATGGCTATGAGTGTGATATTGGCCATATAAAAATCAAAGTATATGATACAGCTTTTATTCTTAAAGTCAATCATATATTCATCTGAGAAAAAATAAGTTTGAATATGGAAAGCGATATCTTTGTCATCGTATCCTTTCAATGGTTAAAGTTACCGGAGTCATTGCATCTGCTGCACTTTACTTGTACCATTTTGTTTTATTAGTTTATTATTATTGATCAATTTACCTTTTTATAATTTAAAAGATAATAAAGAAAGATATTATTGTTTGATAAATGAGATCCCTGATTGTAGTCCTTGTACAAAAGTAGTGCTTGAAGAGTCTCTGAAAGTCGTGGAGTTTGCTCTTACAGTATCTGTACGAACCCTGAACACTGCTAAAGCCTCACGGTGTGTGTGCTCCTGTTGTTCTCGTGTGTGTAGTGTGTATCTAGTGTTGTGTGAATGCTGAGTTACTCGTCACTGATGCATGTAGGACTGTGTTTCGAACTCTGGCTCAAGGGAAGCAACAAAAACTAGGGACACGCGTAGACCAAATTAGGCTCCAAAAGTAGTGTTTAATTACAAAATGAAGGCAACACTAAATAATAGAATGAGCCGTCCAGAACCAGCGCCCACTCTCTGTCTCAGCTGGACATCTCTCTAGAGGAGCGTCTCACACACCGGCACCGGGGGGGATACAGCTGATTGCCAGTTGAGGTCATTTGTGGGTAAAGGTACCAAACTGCATTTCCAAAACCCAACAGCAGAGGTCGCCACAGACCGAGGTTGAGTGATGTGTGTGTGTGTGTGTGTGTGTGTGTGTGTGTGTGTGTGTGTGTGTGTGGGTTTATAGCAGGAGTCCTGACACTTCAGTGTCTCGTACAGTCACTACTCTTCACCCCCCACTCTCTCCCTCTCCCTCTCCCTCTCCCTCTCCCTCTCCCTCTCCCTCTCCCTCTCCCTCTCCCTCTCCCTCTCCCTCTCCCTCTCCCTCTCTCTGCAGGCGTTCCTGTATGAAGAGCTGCTCACTCACAGCGCATCAGAGGACACAGGTCACTTCCTCTGGGACCTGATTGACAGCAGGTGCTCCGTGACCCCTGACCCCGACAGCATCGCACAAGAGCTGAAATACCAGCAGACGCTTCACGACGTGAGCCGGTACGGACACACACACACACATACACAGTGATGGTGTTCGTGTCTCTCAGGGTTCTAGCTCTTCTTCCTGCTGGTGTCCACACACACACACACACACACACACACACACACACACACACACACAGTGATGGTGTTCGTGTCTCTCAGGGTTCTAGCTCTTCTTCCAGCTGGTGTCCACACACACACACACACACACACACACACACACACACACACACACACACACACACACACACACACACACACACACACACACACACACACACACAGAGTGACGGTGTTCGTGTCTCTCAGGGTTCTAGCTCTTCTTCCTGCTGTCCTGCTGGTGTCCACACACACACACACACACACACACACACACACACACACTGATGGTGTTCGTGTCTCTCAGGGTTCTAGCTCTTCTTCCTGCTGGTGTCCACACACACACACACACACACACACACACACACACACACACTGATGGTGTTCGTGTCTCTCAGGGTTCTAGCTCTTCTTCCTGCTGTCCTGCTGGTGTCCCCACACACACACACACACACACACACACACACACACACACACACACACACACACTGATGGTGTTCGTGTCTCTCAGGGTTCTAGCTCTTCTTCCTGCTGGTGTCCACACACACACACACACACACACACACACACACACACACACACACACACACACACACAGTGATGGTGTTCGTGTCTCTCAGGGTTCTAGCTCTTCTTCCTGCTGGTGTCCACACACACACACACACACACACACACTGATGGTGTTCGTGTCTCTCAGGGTTCTAGCTCTTCTTCCTTCTGGTGTCCACACACACACACACACACACACACACACACACACACACACAGTGATGGTGTTCGTGTCTCTCAGGGTTCTAGCTCTTCTTCCTGCTGTCCTGCTGGTGTCCACACACACACACACACACACACACACACACACACACACACACACACACACACACACAGATGGTGTTCGTGTCTCTCAGGGTTCTAGCTCTTCTTCCTGCTGGTGTCCACACACACACACACACACACACACACACACACACACACACTGATGGTGTTCGTGTCTCTCAGGGTTCTAGCTCTTCTTCCTGCTGTCCTGCTGGTGTCCGTCAGAACCGACCGGAGAACGCTGGACTGCCGTCGGATGATGGACCACATCACGCATGTTCAGGTCTCAGCACGACACACATGATCTGTGATGTGATGATGAGGCGTGTGTGTGACGTGAGTGTGTGTGTCTCTCTCAGAGGAGGGCGAGTGGTTCTGCTGGCCTGCTGTCGTTCAGTCTCACGGCTCACTTCCTCAAAGTAGGTGACAACATCTGAACACACTGCATCACTTACACACTTCTCATGCACCGTGTAGGGCTGTCAGAGTGGCTGAAAGCTGAATTCTAATCTTAGCAAAACTAATTATATTCAAATTCTAAAGGCAATATTTAATGTTAGAGGAGAAAAGTACTGTATTGTCTCCTTTGTCCACAAGAGGGCAAATATAAACCAAATCAAGCATCGCATCTTTTATTGGAATGAAACGACATTCACGTTTTAAAGTGCATTAACTTTAGAAACAGATATTATTAAATAAAATATAATTTCCTTAATGTGCATGCAAGGAAAATTAGGTTACAATAGTGCATAAAACTGTGTTTGTGCTTCAGTAACCTGAGAAAACACACTTCAGCACACAGCGTGATGAACTACATCAACACACAACAACATCAACACACAACAGCAAACTGACATTCAGAAACACACTTCTACTCTCTACATCTACATATCGATCATCACAAACATGATTGTTGAGTGCTGAGCACTTTCTGTTGACAGTGTTTCAGCTGATGAACACACACACACACACACACACTCTCACACACTCTCACACACTCTCACACACACACTCAGCTCTGACAGATGTGCAGGTTTGGTCAAGTATGTTGCACCATTTTTGCCTCCAACTGAGAGGGTTTCGTCAGCAGGAAGAGCCTTTTCCCGCCATTTTTCACATTAGCAAATCAGCCGCACCGTGCTGTACTGTATAAGCTAACAGAAACACACCGCGTCAGTGATGTCATCATCATGTCTCGTCCGCCTCTTGACACTAAAACCGTGCATTTGAATGTGCTGTTTTTTTTTTTTTTTATTAGACGAAAATTCTAAATTCTCTAATGTTTATTGGACAGCCCTACATGTTCAAACGGCTCAAGTCACAATATTTGTAGTATGTCTACGTCTGTGTGTTGTGTTTCAGGCGGTGGTGTGTGTCGGCGCGAGCTGTGCCGGTCCTGCTGACGCCGTGAACGCGTGTGTGTCGGAGTTCAGCGCTCAGTGTCCACTGCTGCTGCTGTCTGCTGCGGTAAACACGTGTGTGTGTGTGTGTGTGTGTGTCGGAGTTCAGCGCTCAGTGTCCGCTGCTGCTGCTGTCTGCTGCGGTAAACGTGTGTGTGTGTGTGTGTGTGTGTGTGTGTGTGTGTGTGTGTGTGTGTGTGTGTGTGTGTGTGTGTGTGTGTGTGTGTGTGTGTGTCGGAGTTCAGCGCTCAGTGTCCGCTGCTGTCTGCTGCGGTAAACGTGTGTGTGTGTGTGTGTGTGTGTGCAGCGCTGGTGGAGGCATCTCTGTGGCGCTCAGCTCTCAGTGGAAGCGTCTGACTGTGTGTGTGTGTGTGTGTGTGTGTGTGTGTGTGTGTGTGTGTGTGTGTGTGTGTGTGTGTGTGTGTGTGTGTGTGTGTGTGCAGCGCTGGTGGAGGCGTCTCTCTGTGGCGCTCAGCTCTCAGTGGAAGCGTCTGACTGTGTGTGTGTGTGTGTGTGTGTGTGTGTGCAGCGCTGGTGGAGGCGTCTCTCTGTGGCGCTCAGCTCTCAGTGGAAGCGTCTGACTGTGTGTGTGTGTGTGTGTGTGTGCAGCGCTGGTGGAGGCGTCTCTCTGTGGCGCTCAGCTCTCAGTGGAAGCGTCTGACTGGACGAGATGCTCTTCCTCAACAGCTGCAGATGCTGGACGACAGTCACAGCTGGAGCTCACGGTGAAACATACATCTGCATGACCTGAAAAACTCTCACATTTCATCTCATTTAAGCCTGTAAACAAGTCTTAAATATCTTAGATGGTACGAGTAAAAGTCTTAAGTCCCCCTGTAGGCAATAATTGTATCCCTTAAATGAGACATATCATGAAAATCTGACTTTGTCCATGTGTCAGTGCTATAACCGGGTCCCGCTGCTTCTACCAACCCAGAAAACATGAAAAGTGAAACCCAGTAACTGTTCTGGTGAGCCTTTCTCTGCAAACATGTCAAAAAGTAAGCTGATCAGATTTCACTCTCCTTCTGACGTATGAAGAGGATCTTATTATAATATTACCGGCCCTTAATCTGCACGTTTACACACACCAGCCGACATTTGGTTTCGCCATCGACAACAGAGACCAGTTCTAATGCAATGATAAAGATCCAGCAAAGCCTGAAACTGTTCTGTGGTTGAGCACAGACGAGCACTGAACACTATTGACCAGAACATGTCACCGCTGTCTTATAAACACCTCAGGAACTGTGGACACTTGTGGAGAAGTTAAACATGATGATGAGATGATCAATGTAACTCCACAACAACTACAGAAATGTACATAAATGTCTCCACTAACCATTCAGAAACAAAAAATCGAACTTCTTCCACGGTGTCATTATAGGGTATTGCTTGTTGAATTTTGAGGAAAATAATTAATTGAATCTATTTTGGAGTAAGGCTGTAACATAACAAAATGTGGAAAAAGTGAAGCGCTGTGAATACTTTCCGGATGCACTGTAGGTTATAGTCGTAACCTGAGACGTTCCCTTTCGAAAGGGAACTCGCACTGCGTCGATGACGCTTTGGGGAACGATATACAAACCCACCATGATGAGGGGAGTACATGCCAAATTATGGCTGTGACAAAAACGTCAGAACTGGCAGTTTCACTGAAATGCCAAACACTCCCCCTTCGGGTCACATACTGACAGTATTCCCTATGGTCCCTGCCCAAGCTATAAGCCTCAAAGAGGCCTCCAATACAACGAAGGCCTACCAAGGCCACTCAAACGCTTGGAACCAACAGCTTCCGTTGAAGAGGTTCCTTTAAGGGAGTATGGCCAGGGGGTCCAAAGGAGTCCCATCCAGTCACTTTCTGGAGAAGTGGCAGTAAACACTCACAGACCGGATCATAGAGACGGGTATCCTGGAGAGTAGAACTCAGCATAGAGCTTTCTAACCCTTGCAAACGAGGGGAGTGACTCTACTCAATCCTGGGCCTACACAGTGCTTCAGGGCCTGTGGAGGCTGGGCACTCTAAAGCGACCCTAAGAAGGGGAGCGCCTCCAGCTCTAGGGACGATCTAACAGGGAGGCCTCGTGAGAGTCCTTCGACCTTCCGACCAGACTTAGGGTTAAGTATTCATACAGAGCGATCCTCAGATAGATTCTGGAACACTATGCTCAAACCTGATAAGTATTGACCAGGCTCTGGGCTAGAAATGGGGGCTCCATGAGGCCTGCAAGGTGATACTTAATGCCTTTGCAATGCTAAGCATTCAACTCGTTGGGGAGCCGCCTTCAAGGAGGCCTGGTCTTGATAGTGAGGATGTTAGCAGGGCTGGCCACAAAAGCAGGTACTCTCACAGACATCCTGGCCTGGTTATACTTATTTAACATTGCCAACAGGCAACTCCCATACTTTTTGAATCCAAACGTTGTATGATGGAGGGTCAGGTGTTAACCATCTGCATGTAATACACTTAATGGCTGCAGCAAGTAAAATTTGTAATAAATATATTTTAGCTCTACCCTCAAGGCCCTCTGGACGCACACCTAGAAGGGCTATTATGGGGTCTTCTGGGATTTCATAATGGAAGATTTCTTTAAGGGCATCAAATATATCTTTCCAGTAATTTCTTAATTTTGGGTGGGGTGTGGTTACCAACATGTTGGCCACAATTTCTCCAGCACTTGAGCAGGATGGATACCATTTTGCAATTATCTGTGGGGTTTGAAAAAATCTGGTAATTATCTTCCATTTGAATTCCCTCCAGACATTAGAGTTGGCCACGAGATGTCCCTCTCCACAAGCTTCCTCCCAAGTTCTGTTTCATTAATTTCAGCCTCCCATTTTTCCTTGATCTGTAATGTGTTATTTGAATTATTAGTCAAAAATAATAGATATCCTTTAGAAATGATTTTTTTGACCACACGTCCAATTTGTATTTCTTTAAAACAAACTTCTATTGGGGAGGGTTTTTTAATGATTTCTAGATCCTTATGCGTTGTGAGGAAATGTCTCAGTTGTAAATATCTAAAAAATTCAGACCTTGGGAATTCATTTCTTATTTATTCGAATGATTTAAGTGTGTCAATCAAGTCCATATTGAGACCACTTTTTGAAACCCACGTCTGTACGAGATGGTGCAGAGTCATTAAGATAGCCAGTGCTGGCTGCGGATGACAAACCAAATGATCTTTGTATAGTTCTCCACATTTTTAAAGTAACTTTGGTCCATTCACCCATGGAGGCATTCTTTAATGATACACTGGAAAAGGGCACTATTTTAAGGGGCATGTACAGAGGCTCTTTTCAATATTGATCCACCGGGTTTGTGTGTCTTCTCTCATCCATGAAGCCAGGGGCCTCAGTTGAGCTGCCCAGAAGTAAAACCTAAAGTTTGGGAGTCCCAGCCCGCCATTTGTTTTAGCTGATTGTATTATTGTAAGCCTTATTTTTGGCCGTTTTCCTTGCCAAACTAATTTAGAAATGATTTTATTAAGCAAATCAAAGACAAATTTTGGCACTTCTATGGGTAACATCTGAAACAAATAGAGTAATTTCGGCAGGACGTTCATACAAATAGATTCAACACGGCCAATCCGAGAGAGAGAGAGAGGGAGAGCTGTCCAACGATTTACATCTTCACTAATATTTGTAATCACTTTTTTATAGTTTATATCGTATAACTGGTCCAAAGAGGCGGAAATAAAGATGCCCAGGTATTTAAACCCATGGTCTAAGGAACCTACACTCAGATACTGAGAGCCGCATAGCAGACCGCCACCAAACATTCCTAGATACTAAGTCAAAGCCATAGCCAGGGCTGCAAGATGGCGGCGCGCATAGACGCAGCGGCTCAGTGCTCTACTTTTCGGTGCTTTGTTTGGCTGTTTATGTATGTATTGTTATTCGTTCTGACAACATTCTGCTGGGCAAACAACACCTACAGCCGGCACAATCTCCTAAAAATAGGACTAGGCAAGGCAAGGCAAGGCAAGTTTATTTATATAGCACATTTCATACACAATGGCAATTCAAAGTGCTTTACATAGAAGAAATTAAAATAATAAAAAGAAATAAGAATAATTAAAACAGTTTAGAAAAATAAAAAATGAAATACAGTACAAACAGTCGGACGAACATTGGCACAGTGCTCATTCAGTAAATGCATAGTTAAACAGATGTGTTTTGAGTCTGGATTTGAATGTGACTACAGTAGGAGCACATCTGATCTCCTCTGGAAGCAGGTTCCAGCTGCGGCTGGCATAATAGCTAAAAGCAGACTCGCCATGCTTAGAGTGAACCCTTGGTATTTCAAGCTGATATGATCCTAATGATCTGAGTGATCTGTTGGGTTTATATTCAGTGAGCATATCTGCAATGTATTGAGGTCCTAGGCCATTGAATGATTTATATACCAGTAATAATACTTTAAAATCAATCCTAAGTTTAACTGGGAGCCAGTGTAAAGACCTGAGGACTGGTGTGATATGTTCATATTTTCTGGTTCTGCTCAGAATCCTGGCGGCAGCGTTCTGTATGAGCTGCAACTGTCTTATGGTCTTTTTGGGAAGGCCAGTGAGGAGTCCATTACAATAATCCACCCTGCTGGTGATGAAAGCATGCACAAGTTTCTCTAAGTCTTGTCTGGAAACAAAGCATCTAATTCTTGCAATATTTTTCAGATGATAGTATGCTGATTTAGTTATTGCTTTGACATGACTACTGAAACTAAGCTCTGACTCTAGTGTCACACCAAGATTCCTGACTTGATTTTTAGTTATTTGACCCCTAGAGAGAAGGTATGCGTTCACCTTGAGAACTTCATCTTTGTTTCCAAACGCAATGACTTCAGTTTTGTCTTTGTTTAACTGAAGAAAGTTTTGACACATCCAACTGTTGACTTCATCAATGCATTGGCACAGGGAGTCAATGGGGCTGTAATCGTTGGGCGATAGGGCTAAGTAGAGCTGTGTGTCGTCTGCATAGCTGTGGTAAGAGATTTGGTTCTTTCTCATTATTTGGCTCATTGGGAGCATATACAGGTTGAACAGGAGTGGCGCAAGAATTGAGCCTTGAGGGACTCCGCATGTCATGGATGTCCACTCAGACTTATGGTCTCCTATACTCACATAATAACCTCTCCCATCTAAGTATGACCTGAACCATTTTAGGACTATCCCAGAAAGCCCCACCCAGTTTTCCAGCCTGTCCAGAAGTATGTTGTGATCGACAGTGTCAAATGCAGCACTGAGGTCGAGTAGTACCAGCACTGATAATTTGCCTGAGTCAGTATTTAAGCGAATATCGTTTATTATCTTTATGAGCGCTGTCTCTGTGCTGTGGTGCGGTCGGAAACCAGATTGAAAATTGTCAAAGTATCCATTCGAGCATAAGAATTTGTTCAGCTGATTGAAGACAACTTTTTCAATGATCTTACCTATGAAAGGAAGATTTGAGATTGGTCTATAGTTGCTTAATATGGTCCTATCCAGATTGCTCTTTTTCAGGAGGGGCTTGACAACTGCAGTTTTTAGGGAGTTTGGAAAACTCCCAGAGAGAAGTGAGGCATTTACCACTTCTAGAAGATCTGCTTCTAAACTGTTTAACACACTTTTGAAAAACGATGTGGGAAGTGTGTCAAGAGCGCAGGTTGATGTTTTAAGGTGCTGTACGGTTTCTTCCAAAATTTTGCCATCAATTTCTTTGAAATCAGACATAGTAACTACTTTCTCAGGTGGTTTGATCTGTCTGACCCCAGCGCAAGTCAAGGATGTGCTGATCACCTTTCTGATATTATTGATTTTCTCAGAGAAGAAAGAAGCAAACTCACGGCACTTGCTGTCTGAGAGCATTTCACTGGGAATCTGGCTTGGGGGGTTTGTCAGTCTCTCTACAGTAGCAAAAAGAGTGCGTGTGTTGTTTAAATTACTGTTTATAATATTTGAGAAGAAAGTCTGTCTAGCTTTGCCTAGTTCCATATTGAAAGCATGAAGGCTGTCTTTGTAGATGTTATAATGGACTACAAGTTTTGTCTTCCGCCACATGCGCTCTGCTTTTCTGCATTGTCTTTTCATATTTTGCACTGCTGTTGAGTTTCTCCAAGGTGCCTTTTGTCTGCCACTCTTCTTCCTGACTTTAACAGGAGCAATATCATCAATTACACCTTTAACTTTTGAGTTAAAAGAATCAAGGAGAAAATCAACAGAGTCTGCAGATATGCTTGGTGTTAAGGATATAGCCTTCATAAATAGGACACTAGTGTTCTCATTTAAGCATCTCTTCTTGACAGACACAGATCTAGCTTCAATGGCAGGAGAGATCAATATATCAAAGAAAATACAGAAATGATCAGACAGTGCTACATCCTTAATAACAATCGATGAAATGTTTAGACCCTTACTGATAAGTAAATCTAGAGTGTGTCCATGATTGTGTGTGGGTCCATGTACATGCTGAGTCAGATCAAAAGTTTTTAAAACAGTTTTGATTTCTTTTGCCATATTGTTTTCTGCATTATCTATATGGATGTTAAAATCTCCAGCAATGGCAAAACAGTCAAACTCTGAGGTAATTGTTGATAACAGTTCTGTAAAGTCCTCAGCAAAGGCTGGAGAATATTTTGGAGGCCTGTAAATAATGAAAAGTAAAATGCGTGGAGCACCTTTTAACACAATACCCAGATATTCGAAAGACAAGTAATTCCCAAATGATATTTGCTTACATTGATAGATATCTTTAAAAAGAGCAGCTAGACCCCCTCCTCTCTTAACAGCTCTGCAGACACTCATAAAAGTAAAGTTAGGAGGGGCTGTTTCATTGAGGATTGTTGCACTGCTGCTGTCTTCTAGCCAGGTTTCATTTAGAAGCATAAAATCCAGGTTGTTTGTGGTTATTAAATCGTTGACTAGAAGTGATTTATTTTTAAGTGAGCGTATGTTAAAGAGTGCTAACTTAACAGTCTTACTTTTCCCCACAGCAATATTAGTTTGACGTGTAATAGGCACCAGATTAGTTGGGTTTGCTGTACGGCTGTTGAAGGCCTTAGACTTTCTATCATGTAATAGAACAGCAATAGAGAAAGATACAGGCACACTGGGTTCCCGCTTGTTTTGTAAACATTTGAGAAAGTTACTGTTATCAAAACGGGGACCCGACACATATCACTGAGAGCTGGTATCAGTTGTTTTTGGTTCACCTCGAGCAGAAGGAGGAGGGTGTGGGCCCTGGCGTTGTGGCAGAGGCCGAAGAGCTCTCACAGGAGGAGGGGGAGGGCGAGCTGGGCCCGCAGGCTTTGGTGGTAGTGGTGCCTGTCTTTTTTTAGTTGGTATCTGGGGGCTTGCAGCAAAAGAGTGGGATAGTCTGGTTCCAGCATGCACCAGTTCTTCCATTTTCTGTGAGAAGCACAGTAGTGGCGTTGCAGGGGAAAGGAAGAAAGTATCTGGTGAAAGGGGCTGTTGCTCTGGTGTTATAGGAGGCTGTAATATGCTGTCCTGGCTTCCCTGGCTGTTTTCCAGGAAGTCGTCCTTGGGTGCTGAATCTTCAAGCAGTTCTGATATGGCTGTCTGTGGTGAGCTCTGTGTGCAGGGCTCAGCTGAGATTGTGTCCGTGAGCAGAGGTTGTTGTGGCGGAGTGGTGTTATCATGTCCATTTTGCTGCTGAAGTGAAGTCCCGTGGTCATTCATACTGTGTCCAGGTGTGTGTGTGCCGTTCAGATTGAGTGGATTGGCACAAACCGCAGAAGGATGATTTAGGGAGAAGTAGATATTGTCCTTTAACACTCTTGAACCAAGTTTGTTTGGGTGATGGCCATCCCGATGAAACAGTTGTCGTTGACTCCAGAAAAGATTGAAGTTGTCAATGAAGTTCACTGCTTTTATATTGCAGGTTTTTTGCAGCCATGTATTTAGCCCAAGCAACCGTGAAAACCTGTTTGTTCCTCTTGCTGGTAGTGGTCCACTGATGAATGTTTGAACTTTCAGTCTTTTAAGTGTTTCAAAAAGTTTATTGAAATCCTTCTTAAGGAGTTCTGACTGCTCTTTATGAATATCATTCTTCCCCACATGTATGATGAGTCGATTTGCAGTCTTATGTTTCATCAGAATGTTCTGAAGTTCCCTGTTTATATCAGAAGTTGTTGCTTGTGGAAGGCAGCATGTAGTTGTATCCCTGCAGCTAATGTTTCTGATTATGGAGTCTCCCACTATCAGAGTCCTGTGCTCGGCTGCGCTCTGAGCTGAGTGCCGCTGTCTGCTCGACCTTGAGCGCCAGTTAGCATCAGTGTTAGCTACTGGCCTATTCAGTCTGTGTTCGATCACATTCATCACATTTGTGGATTCCTCATTTACATTCATTAGTACTTCAAATCTGTTCTCAAGATGTATAGGCAGTGGTAGCAGACCAGTGTTTGTAATCCTTGTCAGAGCTGTATCTGGGGTAGAGGATGCTACTGCGGTAATATGTGATGCTCGTGACAATCTGATGTCTCGAGTGCCTTTGGGTTTAGCTCCCTGTTTGTGCCATCGATTAGTAAGTCGATCGGCTTGTTTCTCTACCTGTCGAGGAGTACTAGTTTCATGGGACTCACCGGTATGCTGAGGGTGTCCATGACGAAGCTCTGTTGTGTGCTCCGTCTGGTTTGGTGGTCCCGTAAATAACTTTGTTTCTAGAACTGCAATCCTTTGTAAAAGTCTGTGGCAGTTGGTGCAGCAAGTAGATTCCAGAAGAGGCATTTTCTCTTATCCTTGTAGGCAGTTGTGTTTTCCTTTCCCGGTATGTAAGCTGGTCGGGTAAAAGAATTCTCAGTTTTTGTAGTAATCCAAACTTTGTCGTATGAGCACTGTGGTGATTTGCTGAAGTTAAAATTAGGTGATAAAAGGAAATAAAATAAAGGAAATAAAATATAGAAAAAATAGGAGATAAAATGTAAAAGCGATAGAGCAAAACGCGGAGCAGTAAGCAAGAGCGTCCGAACGGTAGCTGAGCAGGAAGCAGGAAACGCAGGACTACGCAGTGAGCGGTCTGTTACAGCCGAGTTTTTTGGCTTCCATGATATCCCGGTGGACATAGCCAGGCGCCCGGGTTCTCCGTGGATTACCATCCCCACAGGCAGAAGACTGAGGCGGCGCAGGTATAGGAAGCAAAAGCGAGGCTGCAGGGCCGGCGTGCTAGCGAGGCTACGGATGCGGGCACACAAGCCGCCGCTTCCTAGTATATTTCTTACCAACGCGAGGTCCCTCACAAACAAGATGGACGAATTGAAGCTACAGGTTGAAATGAATAAGGACATTAAAGACTGTTGCATTATGTTAATCACAGAGACGTGGCTTCATCCACTTATCCCGGATTCAGCTATCGAGCTAGCAGGCCGCATAGTTCACCGGCATGACAGGACAAGAGACTCCGGTAAGAACAAGGGTGGGGGGTTATGCTTGTTTGTTAACAGCGGTTGGTGTACTAACACTAAGACTATAGACAGTCACTGCTCCCCGGATCTGGAGTTTGTGACTGTTAAATGCAGGCCCATATATCTTCCCCGGGAGTTTACTGTTGTCATAGTAACTGCCGTGTATATTCCACCGGATGCCATTGCTAACTCAGCTCTTGGACATTTATATAACACCATTAGCAGGCAACAGAGCATGTATCCTGAGGCTGTTCACATCATAGCGGGGGACTTTAACCATGCTGATTTAAAAACGGTACTTCCTAAATTCCATCAGCACATAAGGTGTGCTACTAGAGGAAAAAATACACTGGATAAGGCCTATTCTAACATCAAACAAGGGTTCAGGGTTAAAACACTTCCACACCTGGGCCTGTCTGACCATATTTCCCTGCTTTTAATTCCGGCATACACCCCACTCAGAAAAAGTGTTCCTACCACATCTAAGACTGTTAAAATATGGCCTGAAGGTGCCTCTCATCAGCTGCAGGACTGTTTTGAGAGAACGAACTGGGACATTTTTGAGCATCAGGACCTGGAGGAATACACAACAAATGTATTGTGCTATATTAAACACTGCCTGGACACTGTCACTGTGGACAAGTGTATCCGCGTATATCCTAACCAGAAACCCTGGATGACGAAAGAAGTCCGGTGTCTGCTTAAGGACAGAAACACTGCTTTCAGGTCTGGTGATGGGACACAATACAGCGCTGCCAGAGCCAACCTGAAAAAAGGCATCAGGAAGGCCAAGGCTGCTTATAAAAGGAGGATTGAGGACTACTTCAACAGCAATAACACAACGCAGATGTGGCAGGGGGTCCAGCACATCACCAGTTATAAATCCGGAAACCGCACAGTTGCAGGCGGTGATGCTTCGCTGGCGGAGGAGTTGAACCACTTCTTCGCCCGCTTAGAGGCGGAGAAACCGGAGGCAACCATATTACATTCTCCAGTCCATAGCAGCCACATCCTCATTGTGGAGGAGCATGAGGTGAGGCGCACACTGAAGGCGGTGAATCCGAGAAAAGCTGCGGGACCTGATGCCATATCGGGACGGGTGCTGAAGGAATGTGCGGACCAACTGGCTGGGGTCTTTACCAAGATCTTCAACCAGTCCCTATCCCAGTCCACCATCCCAGCCTGCCTAAAGTCCTCTATCATAGTTCCACTGCCAAAAAAGACCAACATCAGCAGCCTGAATGACTACCGTCCAGTGGCACTAACTCCCATCATTATGAAGTGCTTTGAGAAACTGGTGCGGTCTTACATAATCTCTAACCTTCCACCCATGCTTGACATACACCAGTTTGCTTACAGAGAAAATAGGTCTACAGAGGACGCCATAGCCACAACTCTCCACACGGCTCTGACTCATCTAGAGCAGCGGGGGAGCTACGCTAGGCTGCTGTTTGTGGACTTTAGCTCTGCGTTTAATACCATACTCCCTCACAGACTGTTTACTAAACTGGAAAACCTGGGTCTACCTCACTCAATTTGCTGCTGGACTAAGGACTTCCTGACAGATCGCTCCCAGAGGGTGAGAGTAGGCCCCCACATCTCATCAGCTCTCAGTCTCAGCACTGGCTCCCCACAGGGCTGTGTGCTGAGCCCCCTGCTCTACACTCTGTATACCCACGACTGTACCCCTGCTCACTCCAGAAATAGTGTCATTAAATTTGCGGATGATACCACCGTAGTGGGGCTCATCTCGGGGGGAGATGAGTCCGCTTATCGAGATGAGGTGGAGCGGCTGTCTGTGTGGTGCATGGATAACAACCTGGTCCTCAACACCACCAAAACCAAGGAGTTAATAATAGACTACAGGAAAAATAAAACCGATATTCAGCCCCTTTTCATCAGCGGGGAATGTGTGGAAAGGGTCCCGGACTTCCGGTTCTTGGGCGTGTACATAGAGGAGGACCTAACCTGGAGCACTAACATCACAGTATTGGGTAAGAAGGCACAGCAGAGACTTTACTTCCTGAGGATTCTTAGGAAGAACCACCTGACCCAAAAAGTGCTTCTGTCCTTCTACCACTGCTGCATAGAGAGCATACTGACTTATTGTATCTGTGTGTGGTTCGCGAGCTGCACAGAGACAGAGAGGAAAGCACTTCAGAGGGTCGTCACCACCGCCCAGAAGATTATTGGCTGCCCTCTCCCTTCCCTAAAGGATCTTTATAGTTTGCGCTGCCTCAAAAAAGCACAGAACATACTAAAGGATACATCCCACCCCGGACATTCCCTGTTTGAATTGCTGCCCTCTGGGAGACGTTACAGGACAATGAGGACACGAACAAATAGATTAAAAAACAGTTTTTATCCTAAAGCAATAGCAGCACTAAACACAATTTGAAATACAGTATTAGGAGATGCATTATTTATTATAAAGTGTATTGATCTGTTATGTTTTTGGGAGATTTTGTTTTTGAAAATTGTTTTTAGTCTTTTATTCTATTTAGAATTTTATTTTTATTTTATTAATTTATTTATATTATATTTGTACTTTGTTTAATGTTGCACTGATTAGATTGCATCCAATTTCGTTGTACAATACGTGTATAATGACAATAAAAATTCTATTCTATTCTATTCTATATTGAGGCGGCCCTCACACAAATATACATGTCTGAAGTTAAGAGCTATAATCTCAAAGCGACTCTCAAGAGTGAGAGGAGAACTGCTGCTCTAGTATAAGGTGGCCTGATGAGGGCCAACGCTCGACTCTGTAGTTGTCATCTGTAGCTTGACAGAGCGGTGGCCTCAATAGAGTAACTCCTGCAGGGGAGGAAGCCTTCTCATGCAGATATGTCTGTTGATTCCAGCCTATGCTCTGCCTCAGCGCGAGCGGGACCCGAACCGCCTGGCACAGACGTCTGTCCTCGTCCCCCGAGAAGAGGGCAGACGAGAGTGGAGTTAAGCACTTCCCTCAAGAACTGATCAGGCTTGCTCTGAGCCCACACTGGAATGCACAAGTTGTGTGTGTCCTCTGGTGTCAATGTCTTTGACATGGATCCACAGTTTTGATGAGCCATGATGACCTTTTGAAGTTTCAGGTTGAAGCTACAAACAAAACAGTCCAGATGACATGTTCTCCAGGACGGCCCTTTTATACTTCCGGGTTGCGCTAGTTGTGACGTCATAGACTGTCGCTGGTCATTAACGACTGTCGTGATTGGATAAGCTTTTCAGACACCGGTTCACGTGGAGGGCGTTCCCCATCGCGTCATCGACACAGTGCAAGTTCCCTTTCGAATGTGAACTGGGGGGGCACAAAGTCTTTCCTGGGGGGCGACGCCCCCTTTGCCCCCCGTAGCGCCGGGCCTGCTGAAAGGTCTTAAAAGCCTGTGACTGTAAGATCGGCTGCTTCCTCTCTGACGTGTGTGTGTGTGTGTTAGGCTGATTGGAGGACTAGCGTCCGTGGCTCCGGCGGCTCCATCATGGCTGCTGGCCGAGGCTCTGCACAGCGTCCTCAGGAGATGCGAGAGCAGGAGACAGGTCCTCTCACAGCTGGACGACAAGGATCAGGTCAGTCACATGATCTCTCAGGCCTACAGGGAGAGCACTTCCTGTCCCGATGCTCTTCCTGTTCTGATGCACTTCCTGTCCCGATGCTCTTCCTGTTCTGATGCTCTTCCTTTCTGGTGTAGGTGTGGCTCTTCCTGTTCCTCTACAGTGTGATGGAGCTCATCTCTGCTCAGCTGAACGAACAGGTATCGCCCGACACGACCCGGACGCTCTCCGATGACGTGTGTGTGAAGCGTGTCCGAGACGCCGGCGCGGGTCTCCTTACTCACCTCCTCCTGCACGATCCTGATTGGCTGCTGCTGTTTGATCAGTCTGGATCAGGTGTGAATGAGTCACGTCAGCTTTACACAGGACAGATCATGTCACAGCAGCTTCACCGTGATAAACGGGAGAATAACAGAATCAGTGATCAAACTTCATCACCGTGTCATGATCATGTGATGCTGTTGTGATTGGTTGCTTCTTCTTTGGTAGATCACAGACTGTCTGGTTTCTCGTCACGTGTGGCGTCTCCGCAGATCCTCAGACTGATGCCGTTTGCCTTCTACAGGTGAGAGACACGCTCATGTTTCAGTCTAACGCTTTCTGTGTGTGTGTGTGTGCGCTGATGGTGTCTGCGCTCATCTCCCAGCATCCTCTCTGCTCTGGACTCAGAGGTCCTGACGCGAGCGATCCGATCTCCTGGCTTCCTCTACAGAGCTGCCGTCTGCTACAGGGATCTCAGTCAGCTTTTCATGAGCGGCTCACACACACAGCAGCAGGTCAGAACACTCGCTCACACACACTCACTCGCACACACACTCACTCACTCACTCACGCACGCACGCACGCACGCACGCACGCACTCACTCACTCACTCACTTGCACACACTCACTCACTCACTCGCACACACACACACACACACACACACACTCACTCACTCACGCACACACACAAACTCACTCACGCACGCACGCACGCACGCACGCACGCACACACACAAACTCACTCACTCACACAAACTCACTCACGCACGCACGCACGCACTCACTCACGCACACACACAAACTCACTCACTCACTCACTCACGCACACACACAAACTCACTCACTCACTCACGCACACACACAAACTCACTCACGCACATACAAACTCACTCACGCACGCACGCACACACGCACGCACTCACAAACTCACTCACTCACGCACGCACGCACTCACTCACGCACACACAAACTCACTCACGCACGCACGCACGCACGCACTCACTCACACACAAACTCACTCACACACAAACTCACTCACTCACGCACTCACTCACGCACACACAAACTCATTCACTCACTCACGCACACACAAACTCACTCACGCACACACAAACTCACTCACTCACTCACGCACACAAACTCACTCACGCACGCACGCACACACGCACGCACGCACTCACTCACGCACACACACACAAACTCACTCACGCACGCACGCACGCACTCACTCACGCACGCACGCACTCACTCACTCACACACAAACTCACGCACGCACGCACGCACTCACTCACGCACGCACGCACTCACTCACTCACTCACACACAAACTCACTCACGCACACACGCACACACACAAACTCACTCACGCACGCGCACGCACACTCACGCACACACACAAACTCACTCACGCACGCACACTCACGCACGCACTCACGCGCACGCACGCACGCACACTCACTCACACACAAACTCACTCACGCACGCACGCACGCACTCACTCACGCACGCACGCACTCACTCACTCACTCACACACAAACTCACTCACGCACGCACACACACACAAACTCACTCACTCACTCACTCACGCACACACAAACGCACGCACGCACGCTCACTCACTCACGCACACACACAAACTCACTCACTCACTCACGCACACACAAACGCACGCACGCACGCTCACTCACTCACGCACGCACACACGCACACACACACAAACTCACTCACTCACTCACTCACTCACTCACGCACACACACAAACTCACTCACTCACTCACGCACACACACAAACGCACGCACGCACGCACGCACACTCACTCACTCACTCACGCACACACAAACTCACTCACTCACTCACGCACACACACAAACTCACTCACTCACACACTCACTCACGCACGCACGCACGCACACACTCACTCACGCACGCACACACACAAACTCACTCACTCACTCACGCACACACACAAACTCACTCACTCACTCACACACAAACTCACTCACACACACACTCACGCACGCACACACTCACGCACACACACAAACTCACGCACGCACTCTCGCTCACTCACTCACACACACACTCACTCACTCACTCACGCATACACAAACTCACTCACGCACACACACAACTCACTCACGCACTCTCACTCACTCACTCACGCACACACACAAACTCACTCACTCACGCACGCACGCACGCACGCACGCACGCACGCACTCACTCACGCACAAACTCACTCACTCACTCACGCACGCACGCACGCACGCACTCACTCACACACAAACTCACGCACGCACGCACGCACTCACTCACGCACACACAAACTCACTCACTCACTCACGCACACACAAACTCACTCACTCACGCACACACACAAACTCACTCACGCACGCACACTCACGCACACACACAAACTCACGCACGCGCACACACACTCACGCACACACACAAACTCACTCACGCACGCACGCACGCACACTCACGCACACACACGCACTCACTCACGCACGCACGCACTCACTCACTCACACACAAACTCACTCACGCACGCGCACGCACACACGCACACACACAAACTCACTCACGCACGCACACTCACGCACGCACTCACGCGCACGCACGCACGCACGCACACTCACGCACACACACAAACTCACTCACGCACGCACACACACACAAACTCACTCACTCACTCACTCACGCACACACACAAACGCACGCACGCACGCTCACTCACTCACGCACACACACAAACTCACTCACTCACGCACACACACAAACGCACGCACGCACGCACGCACGCACGCACACACACACACAAACTCACTCACGCACACACACAAACGCACGCACGCACGCTCACTCACGCACGCACACACGCACACACACAAACTCACTCACGCACGCGCACGCACACTCACGCACACACACAAACGCACGCACGCTCACTCACTCACGCACGCACACACGCACACACACAAACTCACTCACGCACGCGCACGCACACTCACGCACACACACAAACTCACGCACGCGCACACACACTCACGCACACACACAAACTCACTCACGCACGCACGCACGCACGCACGCACACTCACGCACACACAGAAACTCACTCACGCACGCACTCACTCACGCACACACACAAACGCACGCACGCACGCTCACTCACTCACGCACACACACAAACGCACGCACGCACGCTCACTCACTCACGCACACACACAAACTCACTCACTCACTCACGCACACACACAAACGCACGCACGCACGCACACACGCACACACACACACAAACTCACTCACTCACTCACTCACGCACACACACAAACGCACGCACACTCACTCACTCACGCACACACAAACTCACTCACTCACTCACTCACACACAAACTCACTCACTCACTCACTCACACACAAACTCACTCACACACACACTCACGCACGCACACACTCACGCACACACACAAACTCACGCACGCACGCACGCACGCACGCACGCACGCACGCACGCACGCACGCACGCACGCACACACACAAACTCACTCACTCACTCACGCACACACACAAACTCACTCACTCACTCACTCACACACAAACTCACTCACACACACACTCACGCACGCACACACTCACGCACACACACAAACTCACGCACGCACGCACGCACGCACGCACTCTCGCTCACTCACTCACACACACAACTCACTCACGCACTCTCACTCACTCACTCACGCACACACACAAACTCACTCACTCACTCACGCACACACACAAACTCACTCACGCACGCACGCACTCACTCACACACAAACTCACTCACGCACGCACGCACACACTAGTGTTGTCACGATACCAAAATTATTGTTTCGATACCGATACCAAGTCAAGTATTGCGATTTCGATACTTTTTCGATACTTTTCCTGAAAAGGGAGAAACACTCTCAAATATCATTGCTGTGCTTTATTTTAAAACCGGGACAACATTCTAATCATATAACACACTAATAAATTAACATATGAACAGCAGATATATTAAACATTTGAACAAAATATGAAATATAAAAATATAAAAAATTAATTAGAGCAATGACATTCAAGGTAAAAAAATATATAAATTTAGCAGCATTATCTCATTTATCATAAGAAACATAAGAGCTTTATCTTGATTCTGAACTTTGAATAAAAATATGAACAGTGATTATATTAAACAATGTTTAATATTGGTAACATATGATAAGCCTCATTGGTGATATATTTGACGTGGGGAGAGAGAGATGTGTGGAAGGCCTATACTTCATGTTAAACATAAATATATAGCAGCAAAGACAACATCGGCAGTGTTGACGGCAAAATAGGCTACAGAATAATTCGTTCTGTATTGAGAGGTGCAATATTTGAAAATCGATAATATTTTTTTTAAATGACATTTATTGTATTTATGTCAAAACGTTCAAACATCAAAATGTCATTTATTAATATGTATTCGTGTCAAAATGACATAGAAACATCTTTTCCTATTCTATTTTGCCTGGAAACGCTTCCAACACGCTTGCGTGTCGCGTGAAAAATAGGCGTCGGTTCTATTTGTAGCATGCACGCGTTTTCCGCGCGTCTCGAGCTGCGCCCAGACGCGTGTGTCACGCAGGCAGTTAACATGGGAGCCGAAATAAAAACGGACACGACACGCAGCCAGTGTGTCACCGGCCTTACAAATCTGGAACGCAGTCATTCTTAGAAGTATCGATACTAATAAATTAAGGAATCGTGACGTTTTTAATTTCCGATTTACTTTTGAAGTATCGGTGCACCGTGCAACAGAGCAAGGTAGGCAACGTACTTCCATATGTCACTCCTCGCGTCATCTTTTTCTACGAGTCGTGGACCACTTGTGCTCGCACATGCAGCCATCTCGCTGTAGTGTTTTGTCACATGACACTGACAGCGGCAGGTTCTTTGCTGCGTGCGTCAGGAAAAAAACACAGACGTCCATAGGGAGGCGTTTTTTTTTTTTTTTTTTTTTAGTATCGATACTGAAAAATGTAGGTATCGTGACGTTTTTCATTTCCGAGTATCGCGATACTTTTGAAGTATCGGTACACCATGCAACACTAGCACACACACAAACTCACTCACTCACGCACACACAAACTCACTCACTCACAAACTCACTCACGCACACACACAAACTCACTCACGCACGCACGCACGCACACACACAAACTCACGCACGCACGCACACTCACTCACGCACACACACAAACTCACTCACGCACGCACGCACTCACGCACACACACAAACTCACTCACTCACTCACTCACGCACACACACAAACGCACGCACGCACACAAACTCACTCACTCAGCACACACACAAACGCACGCACGCACACACTCACTCACTCACTCACTCACACTCACTCACTCACTCACTCACTCACTCACTCACGCACACACACAAACTCACTCACGCACGCACGCACACACTCACGCACACACACAAACTCACGCACGCACGCACTCACGCTCACTCTCACTCACTCACTCACGCACACATAAAACTCACTCACTCACTCACGCACACACAAACTCACTCACTCACTCACGCACACACACAAACTCACTCACTCACTCACGCACTCACTCACTCACTCACTCACGCACTCACTCACTCACTCACGCACACACACAAACTCACTCACTCACGCACACGCACACACACACACAAACTCACTCACTCACTCACGCACGCACTCACTCACTCACGCACACACAAACTCACGCACGCACGCACTCACTCACACACACACACACAAACTCACTCACTCACTCACACAATCACTCACGCACGCACGCACTCACTCACGCACGCACGCACGCACTCACGCACACACACAAACTCACGCACTCACTCACGCACTCACGCACGCACTCACTCACGCACACACACAAACTCACGCACTCACTCACGCACACACACACAAACGCACTCACTCACTCACTCACTCACGCACTCACTCACTCACGCACGCACACAAACTCACGCACGCACACACTCACGCACACACACAAACTCACACGCTCACTCACGCACAAACTCACGCACTCACGCACGCACACACACGCACGCACGCACTCACTCACGCACACACAAACTCACTCACTCACGCACACACAAACTCACTCACTCACTCACGCACACACAAACTCACGCACGCACGCACGCACGCACGCACTCACGCACACACACAAACTCACTCACTCACTCACACAATCACTCACGCACGCACACAAACTCACTCACTCACTCACTCACTCACTCACGCACACGCACACGCACGCACGCACACACAAACTCACTCACTCACTCACGCTCACTCACTCACTCACGCACACACACACAAACTCACGCACTCACTCACACTCACGCACAAACTCACGCACTCACGCACTCACTCACTCACACACTCACTCACTCACGCACGCACACAAACTCACGCACGCACACAAACTCACGCACGCACGCACGCACACAAACTCACGCACGCACGCACACACACACACACACACTCACGCACACACAAACTCACGCACGCACTCACACGCACGCACGCACGCACGCACGCACTCACGCACACACACACAAACTCACTCACTCACACAATCACTCACGCACGCACGCACTCACACTCACGCACACACACAAACTCACGCACGCACTCACGCTCACTCACTCACTCACGCACAAACTCACGCACGCACGCACGCACGCACGCACGCGCACACACACAAACTCACGCACGCACGCACGCACTCACGCACACACACAAACTCACTCACTCACGCACGCACGCACGCACGCACGCACACACACAAACTCACGCACTCACTCACTCACGCGCACACACAAACTCACTCACTCACTCACTCACGCACACACACAAACTCACGCACGCACGCACTCACTCACGCGCACAAACTCACTCACTCACTCACACAATCACGCACGCACGCACTCACTCACGCACACACACAAACTCACGCACTCACTCACGCACGCACGCACGCACACAAACTCACGCACGCACTCACGCACTCACTCACGCACACACACAAACTCACTCACTCACGCACAAACTCACGCACTCACTCACTCACACACAAACTCACGCACGCACGCACGCACGCACTCACTCACTCACGCACACACACAAACTCACGCACGCACGCACTCACGCACACAAACTCACTCACGCACACACACAAACTCACGCACTCACTCACTCACGCACACACACAAACTCACTCACTCACGCACAAACTCACTCACTCACTCACTCACTCACGCACGCACGCACGCACGCACACAAACTCACGCACACACACTCACGCACACACACAAACTCACTCACTCACTCACGCACAATCTCACGCACTCACTCACACACAAACTCACTCACTCACACAAGCACGCACGCACGCACGCACTCACTCACGCACACACACAAACTCACGCACTCACGCACTCACTCACGCACTCACTCACTCACGCACACACACAAACTCACTCACTCACTCACTCACTCACGCACACACACACACACTCACTCACGCACACACACACACACTCACGCACTCACTCACTCACACACAAACTCACTCACGCACGCACGCACGCACGCACTCACTCACTCACGCACACACACAAACTCACGCACGCACGCACTCACGCACACACAAACTCACTCACGCACACACACAAACTCACTCACGCACACACACAAACTCACTCACTCACTCACGCACAAACTCACGCACTCACTCACTCACTCACTCACGCACGCACGCACACACACTCACGCACACACACTCACGCACACACACTCATGCACACACACAAACTCACTCACTCACGCACAATCTCACGCACTCACTCACACACAAACTCACTCACTCACTCACACAATCACGCACGCACGCACTCACTCACGCACACACAAACTCACGCACTCACGCACTCACTCACGCACACACACAAACTCACTCACTCACTCACTCACTCACGCACACACACAAACTCACTCACGCACGCACGCACTCACGCACGCACACACACGCACGCACGCACGCACTCACTCACGCACGCACAAACTCACTCACTCACGCACACACAAACTCACTCACTCACGCACACACGCAAACTCACTCACGCACGCACACTCACGCACACACACAAACTCACTCACGCACGCACGCACACACACAAACTCACTCACGCACGCACGCACGCACTCACGCACACACACAAACTAACTCACTCACGCACGCACGCACACACGCACGCACTCACGCACACACAAACTCACTCACGCACACACACACAAACTCACTCACGCACGCACACAAGCTCACTCACTCACGCACGCACGCACGCACACACAAACACACTCACTCACTCACGCTCACTCACTCACGCACACACACACAAACTCACGCACTCACTCACACTCACGCACAAACTCACGCACTCACTCACTCACGCACTCACTCACTCACGCACGCACACAAACTCACGCACGCACGCACGCACACACACACACTCACGCACACACACAAACTCACGCACGCACGCACGCACACTAACACACAAACTCACTCACTCACTCACACAATCACTCACGCACGCACACACTCACGCACACACACAAACTCACTCACGCACAAACTCACGCAGGCACGCACGCACGCACGCACACACAAACTCACGCACGCACGCACTCACTCACGCACACACACACAAACTCACTCAATCACGCACGCACGCACGCACGCACGCACGCACGCACACACACAAACTCACTCACTCACGCACTCACTCACTCACGCACACACACAAACTCACTCACTCACTCACGCACACACACAAACTCACGCACGCACGCACTCACTCACGCACACAAACTCACTCACTCACTCACACAATCACGCACGCACTCACTCACGCACACACACAAACTCACGCACTCACGCACTCACTCACCACGCACACACACAAACTCACTCACGCACAAACTCACTCACTCACACAATCACGCACAAACTCACGCACTCACTCACTCACGCACTCACTCACTCACGCACGCACACAAACTCACGCACGCACGCACACACACACACTCACGCACACACACAAACTCACGCACGCACGCACGCACTCACGCACACTAACACACAAACTCACTCACTCACTCACACAATCACTCACGCACGCACGCACACACTCACGCACACACACAAACTCACGCACGCACTCACGCTCACTCACTCACTCACGCACAAACTCACGCACGCACTCACGCTCACTCACGCACACACACACAAACTCACTCAATCACGCACGCACGCACGCACGCACACACACACACAAACTCACTCACTCACGCACTCACGCTCACTCACGCACGCACACACAAACTCACGCACGCACGCACTCACTCACGCACACACACACAAACTCACTCAATCACGCACGCACGCACGCACGCACGCACGCACGCACGCACACACACACACAAACTCACTCACTCACGCACTCACTCACTCACGCACACACACAAACTCACTCACTCACTCACGCACACACACAAACTCACGCACGCACGCACTCACTCACGCACACAAACTCACTCACTCACTCACACAATCACGCACGCACTCACTCACGCACACACACAAACTCACGCACTCACGCACTCACTCACCACGCACACACACAAACTCACTCACGCACAAACTCACTCACTCACACAATCACGCACGCACGCACTCACTCACGCACACACACAAACTCACGCACTCACGCACTCACTCACTCACTCACTCACTCACTCACGCACAAACTCACGCACGCACGCACGCACGCACTCACGCACTCACTCACTCACGCACGCACACACACGCACTCACGCACTCACTCACTCACGCACGCACGCACACACACGCACTCACGCACTCACTCACTCACTCACCACGCACACACACAAACTCACTCACGCACAAACTCACTCACTCACACAATCACGCACGCACGCACTCACTCACGCACACACACAAACTCACTCACTCACACAATCACGCACGCACGCACTCACTCACTCACTCACGCACAAACTCACGCACGCACGCACGCACACAAACTCACTCACGCACGCACGCACACACACGCACGCACGCACACAAACTCACGCACGCACGCACACAAACGCACTCACGCACGCACACGCACTCACGCACTCACTCACTCACGCACAAACTCACGCACGCACGCACACACGCACACAAACTCACTCACTCACTCACGCACTCACTCACGCACTCACTCACGCACGCACGCACGCACACACACAAACTCACTCACGCACGCACGCACACACACAAACTCACGCACGCACTCACGCTCACTCACTCACTCACGCACAAACTCACGCACAAACTCACGCACGCACGCACGCACGCACACAAACACACTCACGCACACAAACTCACTCACGCATGCACGCACGCACGCACGCACTCACTCACTCACTCACTCACTCACGCACTCTCACGCACGCACGCACTCACGCACGCACGCACGCACACACACAAACACACTCACACACACACACACACACACACACACACACACTCAACACAGCTTCAGTCTTCTGTCCTGTGTGTCTCTCTCAGGTCCTGCTGGAGGCCCGTAAACTGCTGATGAGCAGCATCTCTCTGAGCTCACACACCTGTCTGACGCTCAGCCAGAGAAAACAGGTACTCTCTCTCACACACACACACACACACACACACACACACACACACACACACACACACACACGCTCACAAGTAGAGGTATAGAGATGAGTGGTCCTTATAATGGGAGTCAGTGGGTATATTTTTTTGGAAGTCCATCAAAGTGCTTCCATGCATGGTAGAAGTGCTCGAAGCGGCTCTGATGGGTTAATAAAGGCCTTCTGAAGTGAAGCGATGCGTTCCTGTAAGAAAAATATTCATATTTAAAACTTAATTGACTAAAATAACTCTTGCATCAGATCCGGATCCGGCTGATCACAGTAAACCTCGGAATAAACAGACTAACATTAGCCTAGATCAGTGGTTCCCAAAGTGGGTGCCGCGGCACCCTGGGGTGCCGTGACAACTGGCTAGGGGTGCCGCAGAATCTCAGCTTTATTTTCCAATTTAAACAGCCTAAAATAACTATCGTACCATATAATAACCTTTTACAGCCAAGGTTATAATCGTTAACGAAAACGAACGAAAAAACGAAAACTAGGTGGGAAAAAACGCTATTTAAAACACGCAGCGTATTCGTTCAGCTGCATTTCCTTTCCCTGCTCTCTCTGTCACTCATGCGTCTCTCACATGCGCGCGCGCACACACACACACACACACACACACACACACACACACACACACACACACACACACACACACACACACACACACACACACAGCTCCTCCCCTCCGTGCACACCGCGTCTCCATGAGAACGAGTGTTCGTTCGACGTTGAAAGCAAGTTCGCGAAAGGTTGGTCTCTCTATCTCGTGAACACCTTTACACAATCACACATTAAAAAGTGGTATAAAAATATTTTAAATTCTGAATATAAATTTGTCAGTGTGTTATTGTCGACCCGAGAAGCGATTGCGCCTTCTTTAGAAAGTGAACTAGTCGCAAGTTTGAGGAAAAATTCACTTTTTGGTTGTGGTTGTCGATGTCAAAACACTATATAAGCTGTGATTCAAATATTAAATAATGTTATGTTATTATGTCTTTTTGAATCTTGCCCCTGACAAATAACCCAAATTACAAAAAAAAAGACTAAAACTAACACTAAAACTAATAAAAACTAAACGAAAACTAAGCATTTTCAAAAAATAAAAAATAAACTAAACTAGCAAACCCACTTTAAAAACTAATTAAAACTAAACTGAATTTGAAAACAAAAAGTCAAAACGAAATAAAAATAAAAACTAATGAAAAAATGCAAAACTATAATAGGCTAACCCTGTTTACAGCATATTTTAAAATCATATCAAAACACCAACATATGCAAAAATATTTGGAGTTGTTTATTATTTAAAGAGTTAAGTATCTTTAAATCTGTTTTATTCCAATGATTCTCACATACAGTAGCCTTATTGGTTAAAATCAGTCTGTTGACGTGTGTCCAGTTATTAATGGACTGATGATTCATCTGAAGGGGTTGTTTCGCCTCATATTATGTCTGTTGTAATGCATTCATAATAAATTCATGCTGCTGTTTATGCTTCATTGGTTGTTTGCTCATCTGGATATAATTGTATATATATGTATGCACATATGTTCGTTTAGTTTAATTGGGTTAGGGTGCCGTGGAAAAAAAAACACTACAAAGGGGTGCCATGCTTTCAAAAAGTTTGGGAACCACTGGCCTAGATAACATTCTTCTTGTGATGTAGCGAGTAGGGATGGGCATTTTTCAAAAATATTGCATTTGAATATTTGGGCTCATACATTTTTTTTTTTATATATTTAAATAAAGTTTAACGAGAAAGATGTTCATTTAAAAAAAAAAAAAAAAAAAAATTGAAATTCTGCCAGCCCAGAAAAGTTAGTACAGACATTGTTGAAATAGTTAAAGTGACTACAGTGGCTCAACCTTAAGTTTATCAAGCGACGAGAATACTTTTTGTGTTTAAAAAAACAAAAATAACGACTTTTGGTATTCCTTCACGAGATCGCCACGACACATGCGCAAGAACTGAGAAGATGACGCTCACGATCATGTGATGGGAAAGTGTGAAAGGTAAGCCGTTCATTTTGCGGCATTGGTAAGGCACTTTTACGTTTTCTCGTTGGTTTCTCACGATTCGGACATCCAGGAAAAATGCACACTTTAGAACCATTGTAAACACTACATCGAGACCCATCTGTGTCATCTTCTCAGTTCTCGTCTCATGAACTCACCTCAGAGGCCCACACTGAAGAAAATTAATATCAAAGAATGTTTTACATCTGATATACACATTTAGATTAAATATGCCACTCTCATTAATGGAGTTAAGCTCTTAAATTACATGGAATCATTACCGAGAAGTTACAAAAAACATTATATTCCAATAAATAGAAATATTAGTAATGGATGCGCTGCTTTTGAACACTTTTCCTGTGGACAAATAATGCACAATATATCTGTTTCCATTAAAAATATAAATCAATTAAAAACACTATTTGGCCAGTGGAGAAGATTGAGAAAAACTTTCTCTGAAATGTATTTTACACAATTTGACTTTATTCAAACACAAGGCGAGGATCGGCTACTAAATGATTGTTATCAGTGTAATGTGACGCACATCCGCATCTCATATTCTCATAATGTCTTGTACCGTTAAACATGGTGTCACGTGGATGAATCTGCATATGCAAATGATATGCAGATGAGGATATGCACAGTAAACGAGGCGTTGTAAGCTCAGATATGGTTATTTCGGGGAGGAGACGCATGTTCACAGTCTTCCTCTGACTGGGGATTCTGCGCAGGTTCTGGCGTACACACAGTTTTATAAATGGTCTGCCTCAAAAACTTTTCCAGTTGTCTATGAATTCTATATTATTTTGCGGACACCACTTAGACAGCCAGCGATTCAGTGAACACAATCTAGTAACTATCTCATCACTCCTGCAAACAGGAAGGGGACCAGAGCAAATTACAGTGCCTGACATCATACTTGCGAGTTCATACACCTCTTTAATATTAATTTTGGTGATCTCCGACTGGCGGAGTCGAACATCATTAGTGCCGACGTGAATAATGATCTTAGAGAATTTACGATTAGCATTAGCCAGCACTTTTAAATTTGCTTAAAACCTGTTTAACCCTCTGAGGTCTGAGCTGTTTTCTGGGCCCTGGAGGTGTTCTGACATGCTCTGACCTTTGTGTTTTTTTCTGTTACTAGTGACATTTTCATGGCTAAAGTCTAATTACACTGTATTCAGCACAAACTCTGCTACAATAATATATCAGCAGCATGTATGTAAAAGTTTGTAGTTTTGAGATAATGACATTTATGCGTGGTTTGTGAAAATACCAAAAAAAATTGTCACTGAAATAAGGCCATGAAACCCATACTGATTATTTCTTCACAAGACTTTTGAAAATTGTATCACGTAGCCTAGAATATTTGCTCCAAAACTATCTGAAAATCACCCTGACTGCTCATTCAGATAAGACAATATATTGATTTTAAATTTCTAAGACGTGTTTTGTGTGGAAAAGCCTTATGCGAAGAGGCGTGATCATCTCATGAATATGTAAGCTTTTAACACCTGAGAAAGACAAAGACACTCCCCTAACTGCCCTATTAGGAGCGATCAGGCCCTGTCATTCAGAGCAACCTTGCACAAAGAATGAGGAGATTTAAAAAAGAATGGCTTTTAGATTGTTTGGATTTATTTACAACACAACATAATCCAAAAATACAAATGACAAAAGAGCACATTGAAAACAATGATCCAAAGACAGAGACCTTTGTGCCATTCCTAAAAACATTGTACATAGGCCTACCTTTCATTTCCAAGGTGTTTGATTTTCACTTTACCATGTTCATGTACAGAGACTCATGTGAATGTTGAAGTCAGCAGGACTCAGTTGCATCTGGTCCCTGAAAGAAAAGAAAAAAGTGAACATACTGGTATCAAGAGAAACTAGGCCTGCACGATTTTGGGAATACATTTTAGATTTTTCTGGTTAAAATTGCTGTGAATATTCACAGAATACACACACACACACACACACACACACACACAAATGTTTCCAACAATATAATATAATGAACACCAGTGGCCAGTTGCATAAACTGTTAAGACTAGTCTTACAAGTTAGTCCTCCAATTTTATTCTTTAAAACTGTTAATAACTTTTAAAAGTCAGTAACATAAAAACGTAGATTGGTCTAATTTGACACCGAACAGTGAGACTGATTCCCCCTAACTAATTTCTAGTTGATCATACTAGTTCTTAAGACACAGTCTTAACATAATGGCTATGTTTATGCAACTGGCCCCAGGTTTGTTGTGCCTTGTAGGCATAAGCTATGCGCAGTACTGCATAAAATAATAATAACAATAACCTATATAATAGCAGCCTATAAATCTTCCAAAAGATTTCAGGAACAACTACGCTAGAGAAAAATATATTGATTATCTTATGTTACTTCAAATGTTTCCATTCGTTATGATGATATGAAATGAGATAATAGTAAAAACATAAAGCCTAATGTTTGGTGCATTTTGCTTTTCAAACGCGATCGCGCTCCAAAATATTAAACATTATGGTTATACATATCTATGTTTGAGCAGATATCCACAAACAGTATTTAACAGGAAACACGGGTCTAAATAGTATAATATTCACCATATATCTAGCAACAGTTCAACTGCAATGTGAAGTTTATGCAACAATACCATAAACTAATAAGTAAGAATTTCTTACCTTACATCTTTCTTGTCTTCAAATCGCGTTCTTCTTCTTCTGAGGTAAATCCAATGTAAGCTCAGACGTGTCTTCCAAACTCGACGAAAAGCAGAGACTTGTGAAGTGTTTTGGTGTTTTGTGTTTGAGGTAACGAGGGCGTTCGCGTTCCATGTGGAGATTTGCATGTGAATCTCTTTTGCGCGAGTGGGCGTGGCCGAATTAAAAAGTAATTAGCAAGCGTTTGAGATACTGGACATCCTGTTGGTTTTATACAAATTACTTAAACAGAGAATATTTGTTTTCAGTTTGAATCCGATCATTTAAAAGTACACACTTAAATGTGTATAAAGGTATATGGCTCATAAATGTGTGAGAAGTATTCGCTGAGTTTTGTTTCAGTTTATAGACGTGCTCAAGAAAAAAAAGTTCACCGCGACGGAGAGGCAGAACGCACACCCTGTTTATTTTCTTTATTTTACAAAAGCACAATGTTTTGATTTGATTGTAAGTGGACACATACAAAAGTAGAAATATCACAGATTCTTTTTTTATATTTCTTTTTTCTGTATGACCATAAATGACGGAGTAATTTAAGTTTATGTTGCTGCTATGTGAAGAAAATCCATCTCGACCTCAGAGGGTTAATGTTGTAATCGGAACGGAAGAGCGGTGTTTTGTCCCGCGACTACAGCGTCTCACCGTCACTCAGTTGCCCTGCTGCACGGGCTCTACTTCAGCCGGAACCGAACAATGTACAGAGTTCACTAAGCTAATCGCATCCAAAGCAGTATCTAAAGCCCTTGCACTCTTACAATTAACCTCGATTAAAGTTTGGATGCGTGTCTCTAGTTCTGAAATCCTCTCCGTCAGCTTTACTATCTCCCTGCATTTATCACATGTGAAGCCCTGACCGCTGACAGAGAAGGCTATGTTAAACATGTGACACTAACAGGAGAAGACATTACTCACTGTGTTTGCTGACTGATCCTACTCACCACAGTTGTTTGATGGACTCGTAAAAGGCGTGAGATGGCACGTTAACAGGCTAGTAAAAAACTAGCGTGCTGTGCTAGCGATAACGATTTAGATAAAAGCTAGTGATGTCAGATTAATGTGATAGGCAATATTAGACAATATCTGATGATGAGTAACTTATATTTAGCAATATAAACAAAAAGAATGTGTGACGTTAAACGGTGAATCGATGCAGTTCTGAGTGTGTGTGTGTGTGTGTGTTTTCTCCCGCAGCTGTGCTCGGAGTACGAGGAACTGGACGCAGAGATCTCAGCGGCGCTCGCACACGTCACATGACCAACAGCGGCGCTCGCACAGGTGACGCCTTCAGGAACACGTGACTGGCTGAGTGCAAGAATAAACCCTGATGAACTCTGACCTCTGACTGCTCTCATGGAAACCAGAACCCTCCAATCAGAATCCAGAACAGTGAAGCCACGCCCACTACAGCAGCGCTGACGGACATCTATATGCATTTCATATGAAGTGTATATCCTTAATGCATTACACTTGAACAATTACTTTTTCAGTTAATATTCAGCTTTTAAAATGGCCGAGCTTGTGTTTGAAGCTCTCTGTGAACCTGTGTAAATGATTAAACTCTTGATATTCCTGTAGCGATCTCAGCAGAGTCGTGAACCACACTCGCTCCGTGTGATTGGCTAATCACTCGTTCATCACAAGCCCTGAGGTTACAGGACGTCACAGTGAGCACGGTGTTTGCTCAACACTAACCTGACTCACACTCAAGAGTTTGTTCAACCAGATTGGGGTTTTGCTGTGAGTGTGTGTGTGTGTGTGTGTGTGTGTGTGTGTGTAGCCTGTGAGTGTGTGTGTGTAGCCTGTGAGTGTGTGTGTGTGTGTGTGTGTGTGTGTGTGTGTAGCCTGTGAGTGTGTGTGTGTGTGTGTGTGTGTGTGTAGCCTGTGAGTGTGTGTGTGTGTGTGTGTAGCCTGTGAGTGTGAGTGTGTGTGTGTGTGTGTGTGTGTGTGTGTGTAGCCTGTGAGTGTGAGTGTGTGTGTGTGTGTGTGTGTGTGTAGCCTGTGAGTGTGAGTGTGTGTGTGTGTGTGTGTGTGTGTAGCCTGTGAGTGTGTGTGTGTGTGTGTGTGTGTAGCCTGTGAGTGTGAGTGTGTGTGTGTGTGTGTGTGTGTGTGTAGCCTGTGAGTGTGAGTGTGTGTGTGTGTGTGTGTGTGTGTAGCCTGTGAGTGTGTGTGTGTGTGTGTGTGTGTGTGTGTAGCCTGTGAGTGTGTGTGTGTGTGTGTGTGTGTGTGTGTGTGTGTGTGTGTGTAGCCTGTGAGTGTGTGTGTGTGTGTGTGTGTAGCCTGTGAGTGTGAGTGTGTGTGTGTGTGTGTGTGTGTAGCCTGTGAGTGTGAGTGTGTGTGTGTGTGTGTGTGTGTGTGTAGCCTGTGAGTGTGAGTCTGTGTGTGTGTGTGTGTGTGTAGCCTGTGAGTGAGTGTGTGTGTGTGTGTGTGTGTGTGTAGCCTGTGAGTGTGAGTGAGTGTGTGTGTGTGTGTGTGTGTGTGTGTGTAGCCTGTGAGTGTGAGTGTGTGTGTGTGTGTGTGTAGCCTGTGAGTGTGAGTGTGTGTGTGTGTGTGTGTGTGTGTGTGTAGCCTGTGAGTGTGTGTGTGTGTGTGTGTGTGTGTGTGTGTGTGTGTGTGTGTGTAGCCTGTGAGTGTGTGTGTGTGTGTGTGTGTGTGTAGCCTGTGAGTGTGAGTGTGTGTGTAGCCTGTGAGTGTGTGTGTGTGTAGCCTGTGTGTGTGTGTGTGTGTGTGTGTGTGTAGCCTGTGAGTGTGAGTGTGTGTGTGTGTGTGTGTGTAGCCTGTGAGTGTGTGTGAGTGTGTGTGTGTGTAGCCTGTGAGTGTGAGTGTGTGTGTGTGTGTGTGTGTGTGTAGCCTGTGTGTGTGTGTGTGTGTGTGTGTGTGTAGCCTGTGAGTGTGAGTGTGTGTGTGTGTGTGTGTAGCCTGTGAGTGTGTAAAACTAAACTGTTACATGAATCTCTGCCCGAAACTAGAGCGATCGCTTCCAGCAACATAAACACACCTAATATAGTTCACGTCAGGTGGTGCTTTGACTTCAGACCGCACCAGATGTGATGTGATGATCTCTCCACACTGATGTGATGATGTCATGACCTCTCGACAGCACCGACACATCAGATGTCCAGTGGTGTGCGCTGGCTTCCAGGTTCTATAGTTGCTTTTTGCTTTGTATTTTTGTATTTCCTGACCTTAACAAAAGAAAACTCAATAAACAGTTGTGAACAAAAAGAAGGATGTCACTGATGTCTGCAGCCTGGTGAGATCACACTCATTTAAACAGAAGAGAGAGTGTGTGTGTGTGTGTGTGTGTGTGTGTGTGAATCTGTGCAGCGTCAGTAAAAGCCACGTCATCATCTATTTGCTGACACACACACACACACTGTAGTTCAGTAGCAAAGGTTTCTTTTATTTATAAAATTCACAAGACAGCAGCTTAAAACACGTTTCTCAATCCTTACACACGGAGTGTGTGTCTCAGTAACAGCAGCAGAGGGGTTATCCAGGCATGACCTCTGCTGGGGGAACGAGCTTCCTCTGACGGGAATGGTGTGTGTGTGTGTGTGTGTTCAGATGGACTGGGATGCGTGTGTGTGTGTGTCTACACGCGGCTGTGGGACAGGTGTGAGTCAGTCTGTGTGTTGAGATGAATCCTGAGGAGTGGGAACGGGAGAGGGTGTGTGTGTGTGTGTGTCTACACGCGGCTGTGGGACGGGTGTGAGTCGCTCTGTGTGTGTGTGGTCTTCGGAGGAACGCTGCCGCCCTGCAGGAGAGGATGAACCATAGACATGTGCACGTTCAGATTGTGCGCCTTCTCGAAGCGTTTCCCGCAGATCACACACGCAAACTCAAGCTCCGCCTCCGCCTTGTGCTTCGTCATGTGATACTTCAGAGACGCCCGCTGCCGGCACTGGAAGCCACACACCTCACACCTGAGAAACACACACACACACACACACACACACACAGACAGACGGAGGCGGTGAATGAGACGCAGAGCAGCTGAAACACACACACCTCACACCTGAAACACACAGAGCAGCTGAAACACACACACCTCACACCTGAGAAACACACACACACACACACACACACACACACACACACACACACACACACACACACACACACTGAAACACACACACTGAAACACACACACCTCACACCTGAAACACACACACACACACACGGAGGCGGTGAATGAGACGCAGAGCAGCTGAAACACACACACCTCACACCTGAAACACACACACACACACACACACACACACACACACACACACACACACAGACAGACGGAGGCGGTGAATGAGACGCAGAGCAGCTGAAACACACACACACACACCTCACACCTGAAACACACACACACACACACACACACACACTGCAGTGGTTTGGCCCCTGAGTGCCTCATCTGATGGACACAGACACACACACACACACACACACACACACTCACTCACTGCAGTGGTTTGGCCCCTGAGTGCCTCATCTGATGGACACGGACACACACACACACACACACACACACACACACACACACACACACACACACACACACACACACTCACTGCAGTGGTTTGGCCCCTGAGTGCCTCATCTGATGGACAGACAGGTGTTTCCTCTGCTTGAAGGTCTGGCCGCACTGGTCACAGATGTAGTTCCTCACCTCTAGAGACGGGAGTCATAATCATAAACAACTCCACATATGAAAGAGATGTAAATCTGATTATTTCTGACACTTTCATGGTGAAACTCAAACCCTCCTGTTGTGTTCGGCTCAGTTTGACCGGCACTGGATTTTCAAACTGCTTGAAATACTAGATAAACCATTTACTCTTGAAATACCCTTGTGAATATTCCTCATCTAGAGTTATGACTGTGCATGAGATGTTCTGACATATACAGTAAACAAAGTCAAAAGTGTCGTCTGGTGGAGAGATTAGTTCCCCTTCAGTCGGTCCCTCTCGACGTACGCCAGAGATGATCCCACAGAACGGGGATCTCGCTTGTGACCAATCCACTACGAGTGTAACTAAACAAGCCAACGCTAGTGGCGTTCATGGATGACTCATGTTCTCACTGTGGGAACATGACCATCGCGGCGTTACGGTCGAGACTCCAATACCTCGAAAAGGCTGGAGCTTCCAAGCTCCCCCGGGGGTGCCAGTCGTTTCTTCTGGGGCTCCACTGGATGATCAGATGTCGGCCGCTGTATCGGAGTGAGAGCTAATGTCCCCTGGGGATGAAGACCTCCTTTGGGTGTGGCAGAGTTGCCCGAGTCAGACCCTGAGCTCACAGCTATGCTTTCCTGGGTAGCCCACAAGTGTCAGGCTCGAGTGGAACCCTCCACCGTGTCCTGAACCCTCGCGGCTGGACGATTGGTATCCCAGGGCGGCCCGTGCTGGTTCTCAGTGCCCCGCCTTTCTTTCCTTTCTTTCCGGAAGTGCATGATGAGGTTACCAGAGCACGGACGGCACCTTTTTCTGCCCAAAACCGTTCTGGTGCCTTTTCCTCCCTCACTACGAGCAGCTAAGGGTTATGTGGGGATCCCCCCAGTGGAGCGATCTGTGGTGATGCAGCTGTGTCCCAAGGCATTGCATCTCCCCTCCCGAGCGTGTACGTTCTCGTCCGCTCTTGTGAACAAGCCGTAGAGGTAGATCTTTTTGCCTCTCCAGACTCGTCCCATTGCCAGTTGTTCTATTCTCTGACCGAGGGGACCCTTGGCACAGATGCACTGGCACACAGCTGGCCCCAGGGCCTTCGCAAGTATGCGTTTCCCCCAGTAAGCCTTCTCGCACAGACATTGTGCAAAGTCTGGCAGGACGAGGAGCAGGTCTTGTTAGTTGCGCCGTATTGGCCCAACCAGACCTGGTTCCCGGAACTAGTGCTCCTCGCGACAGTCCCTCCCTGGCCCATTCCTCTGAGAGAGGACCTGCTTTCTCAGAGACGGGCACCCTATGGCACCCGCGTCCAGACCTCTGGAAACTCCATGTCTGATCCCTGGACGGGATGCGGAGGTACTAGGTGACCTACCCAAGCAGTGGTAGACACCATCACTTCTGCTAGAGCCCGCTCTATGAGGCGCCTCTATGCATTGAAGTGGAACCTGTTCGTTGAGTGGTGTTCTTCCCACCGGGAAGACCCTCGAAGATGCCCGGTCAGAGTTGTGCTTTCCTTCCTGCAAGATGGGTTTGAGCAAAGACTGTCTCCCTCCACCCTCAAAGTGTATGTTTCCGCACATCATGATGCAGTTGAAGGTAAGTCATTGGGAAAGCATGATCTGATCGTTCGGTCACCCCCGTGGAAGTCAGACGTTGCGGAGCGTCTGACGCCAGGCCTAACACTCGTATGCATTGTGGAACCTGTGTTAGGCTAGGTGGCCATATGTAGTGGTCCCTGTAGCGACCCCATATGTGTATTCCTCCACGATCAGCTCCTCTGTGGACGAGCCCGTGTCTTCTCCTTGACAGAGTCCGCTCTGTCGTCTCTGCTGGTGTTCTTCCCCCCCTAGAACTAGGCTGGAACCACCCCAGAGACTGCCATTTGTTGTACTACCCTGCTCGGCTAGTCCATGTGTAACCGTCACAGTGCCTCCCTGTCACAGTGGTTTCTGTAGCGTCCCCTTCCTTCAGGGCACGCTTTCCCACCGTTATCCAATAAGTCACACTCAGTGAGTTTTGCCGAAACAGCAGTGACTGACCTTCTCTGCGTAGAGCTCCTACCTTCCGCCCCATCACTGCGGTCAGGCCAGGAGACTCAAGCGGAGCGCTGGAAGGGCCAGCAGCAGCGTATCAGTGGATATCCCCGTTCTGTATATGATGTACGTAGAGAGTGACCGACCGAAGGGGAACGTCTCGGTTACGTATGGTCACCCTCATTCCCCGAAGACGTACGTCCCGTCACCACGGTTTCTGAACCTCTGCTGTACGGCCGAGTCACAATTCCGGCTCCTCAGCGGAAAAGTGTAGCTGTTGCAAATTATCGCATGCCAATGTGAACTGGCTCGTTTAGTTACACTCAAAGTGGATTGGTCTCAAGCGTGATCCCCGTTCTGTCGGATCATCTCTGACGTACCTCTCTTGTTATTGTGTTTCTCAGGAATGGCTTGTGGATTTGAACAGCTGAACCATCAGGAGGTCCTCGTTTGTCCCGTCTACCTCATGGCCATGGCTGGACTGATCAGCGTTTCAATGTCTTTATTTTATTTCATTATGTTTTCCCCTAGAACAGGGTTTCTCAAACTCGGTGCTGGAGGGCCACTGTCCTGCACAGTTTAGCTCCAACCCTGATCAAACACTCCTAGCTGTGAGTTTCTAGTGATCCTGAGGACCTTGATTAGCTTGCTCAGGTGTGTTTGATCAGGGTTGGAGCTAAACTGTGCAGGACAGTGGCCCTCCAGGACCGAGTTTGAGAAACCCTGCCCTAGAACCTTGTAATAAATATATATTTTGCAACCTTATCTATTTTGTGATCGCTGTTTTTGTTGCAGTTATGAGCTGAGGTTTAACATTGGTGGAGGTGTTTATCTGACTAAAATATTTTTTTTTAATAAAAAAAAAACATGCATTGAAAAACATAAATTTGACAGGAAGAAGTAAACACTGACTACAACATAATCAGTTATTAATATTTTCAGTGGTTCTCTCTTGTTATTTTTTGCATGTGTTCATAATTTCTGTCAGCAATGTTTCATTGCATTATGACATAAAACAACTGACTCCAAGCACAACTACGCACTATGCTTAAATCTTAAACGCATATTGTTAAAAATTTGAATAAAGGGTGAATTTTTGGGCGGGCCACGACTGTAGATGTTTTTTTACTACTTTAGAGGAAACCCCCGTTGGTTTCCATGCAATCTGACAGAAATCAACTCTCAATCTAAACAGCAAAGAGTGAAATACACGAGAACATATGAAAGACGTTTACAGACTTGTCTTCCGAATCATCCCAGTTTCTTTATCTAGTTTCACAGCCAAGAAATCTGGGAATGGATGTTGTCACATTTTACCCTCTTAAGGGTTTGAGAACCAGACATAAAAAGGCAGAAGTAGTAGAAATAACATTAGATACTATTTATACATCCACCTCACTGTGCAAATAGTCACTACAAGCTCATTTTGAACATAAGTGGGTCAAATTGACCCCTAACCCAATGGAAATAGATGGGAATGATTCACTTTCTCACAGATTTTAGCATTTTAGTCTGTCAAGCTACAGTAGAGGTTCATGGTTTTACGTGAATATTTAGTGTTTTTCATAAATGTCCATTTTTGGCAATTGCATGGAAAAGAAGGTCGGTCTATTTGACCTGCAACAGAAGAGTTCGAACTAGGGTTGTCAGTTAAACGCGTTATTAACGGCGTTAACGCAAACCCATTTTAATGGCGTCAATTTTTTTTTATCGCGCGATTAACGGCTAGCAAACTTTGTAGGTTTTTTTCACATGCTTTTGCCACAACTAGTAACGTTAGTAAAACTACAACACCACCGGATCTAGCTAGACCGAAAACAAAACAACAGGCACGCCGCACACACTTGTTTGGGCTTGCGAGCCGGCCGGACGAGAAGCCGCGTACTAGGACAACTTGTATCGCACATCGGACGCGCACTTTCTCAGTTTATGGCCAGCAATAAAAACGCAGAATGTCGCCGCCGGTGTGGTGTACACTCATAGAGAATAATGTGTTCGGATTTTAAATACGAGGCGCTGCGCTGCGCTGCGCTTCGCTTCTCGACCAGTGCGCGACCCCCTTTAACGTTACGTTTTGAGTGGATGAATGATGAGCGCGAGACGCCGAAATGGATGCCAATAAGATTCTGAATGGAAAGTTTAATTTTAAAAAAGTGGCCAAATGGTTCAATTGACAAGACCAAAGTGATCTGTGTGTTTTGTCGTTGTGAACTGAGCTATCATCGCAGGCTTCGCAGCACGTCCAGTCTGAAATACCACTTGTTGGCCAAGCACACACACAGCTGATGCGAATGCTCCGCCCCTCGTCAATATCAGGACCTCGTCAGTATTTCTTTCACCCTTTTATTGATGGACAGTGTTACATTGTGTGAGAGATTATTTGCTCCAAGTGAGAATGTTAGTGTCAAATTGAACACTACAGTATATGCCAATGTTGTTTTCAATAAAAAAACATTTGCACAAAGCAAGCCGATCCACTTTTCCATGTTGATAAGAGCATTAAAATGAGAAAAAAATTATGGGACAAAAAGAAATCAAGAGACATTTAAAATAGATAAAAATGTGCGATTAATCGCGAGTTAACTATGACATTAATGCGATTAAATATTTTAATCGTTTGACAGCACTAGTTTGAACACAACAGGAGGGTTAATGAGCATTCACTTCAGCTCTTCACACACACCCTGTCAGCGGCGTCACCTGTGTGTGTGTGTGTGAGTTTGACGGCCTCACCTGTGTGTATGAGCTTGACGTGTCTCTGCAGGTATCTGTCGATCATGAAGACCTTGTTGCAGCCGGGATGTGGACAGGGTCTCTCCCGCACCTCCTCGTGATGCTCCTTGATGTGTTTCTGCAGTGACACACACACACACACACACGCAGTGAGTGGAGCTCATGGCAGCAGTGGACATGTGCTTCAGGAGAGCGTTAGCACCTTCATGCCGTCGGCTCCTCGGTACACCGCTGTGCAGCCCTGATGAGGACACTTGTAGATGGTGGGCAGCTCCTCTCTGCAGGGAAACACATCACCCTGAAGACGAGTCTACAGAAGCACTTTACACACACTCTCCTCCTCACCACAGCCCAGTCCCTGACAGTACTCAACACACTCATCTCTCACACGAGCACCTGACTGCTGAGAAACATCCTCTCAGTGCTCTCGTTTCCGGAAGAATCACACCCCTGCTTATTTTGCAGTGCATTAATGACAAAAGCATTCTGAACACTCTGTGTACAGAGCTGAGGATCCCAGAGTGCTGTGTGATGTCACCTTACCGCTCTGCCTTGATGCTGTTCTTCCAGCCAGGCTTCGGTCCAGGCTTCCGTCTGGCTTTGGGCTCCAGTGTCTTGGTCTCTTTCCTCTTTGAAGAACTGAGACAATTGAAAGAATGAGAGACATTTCAGTTCTCCCTGATTAATCCCTGAGTTTCCCCCAGTCTACATGTCAGTTAGGTGTCATATCCGGAGCACATCATCATGATGCTGGCGTGTTTCACTTCAGTTTATATGATCATTTGTGGGTTATTGAGCTATTTTGGCAGCAGGGCCTCATTGAAAGAGCCGAACGCCACTCCACACGCATACGCTGTGATCTACTACAAACACACTTGACAGGAGAATGTGCATGTGTGAGTGACTCTGATCTGCGTACGCACATTACAGACGGAGGAGTTTAACGACACCGATGGAGATCTGAGGGACTGATGAAGGAGAACCACTGTAATATTCATTATGAGTCATAATCATAAATACAGTGATGTTCACAATAACAGTTTAAATGCGTAAAAGAATGATTTAAACTATGTTTTACATCTGATATACACATTTAGATTAAATATGCCACTCTCAGAAGTTACAGAATTTTTTTTATATTCTAATAAATAGAGATATTAGTAGTGTGTGCGCTTCTGTTTAACACGTTTCCTGTGGCACGCTGTGTGTTAATGCTTGCTCAGCGCATGATAACAGCAGAATATTACCGTGGTCTGAGGAAATATTCTCACGCAAATAATGACCAATAATGCACAATAAGGCCTTTCTGTTTCCATTAAAAATATAAATCTATTAAAAATACTATTTGGCCAGTGGAGAAGATTGAGAAAAACTTTCTCTGAAATGTATTTTACACTATTTGATTGATTTATTCAAACACAAGGCGAGTATCGGCTACTAAATGATTGTTATCAGTGTAATGCGGATGTGCGTCACATCTCATATTCTCATAATGTCTTGTCCCGTTAAACATGGTGTCACGTGGATGAATCTGCATATGCAAATGATATGCAGATGAGGATATGCACAGTAAACGAGGCGTTGTAAGCTCAGATATGGTTATTTCGTGGAGGAGACGCATGTTCACAGTCTTCCTCTGACTGGGGATTCTGCGCAGGTTCTGGCGTACACACACTTTTAGTGAGGATCCTACACACAGTTTTATAAATGAGACTCCAGAACTCTAGATGAATCTGAGCTGGTGTGTGTGTGTTACCGTTTGTCAGGGTTCAGATCCGAGCTGTCTTCAGACGAGCCGCTCTTCCTCCTGTCGTCACACTCCTCATCACTCAACATGTTCCTGAACACACAATCCCAGGCTTCACTAACAGATCTCCAGGGTTTTCTGGGCTGTTGAGTTGCATGTGTTTACCTGTCCGAGAGCTCACTGTCCACATCATCTCTGTCCTCGAGCAGCGGAGCCACAGAAGGGGCCGTCTCCTCACCGGCGTCTGGAACATCCAACACACACACAATCTGTCTCTATGTAACCTCACAGGCACGTGGAAGGAGCTGTATATATTGTTTATATCATCATGTAACATGTAGAAGAGGAGGGAATGTTTTCTTTTGATTGGGAACAAGAGAGCTGTACACAAGCATGTGAGTTCGTGATCGGCAATGGCAAAAGGTTATATTTATTTGACCATTAACAATTTATGTAAATGTAGAAATGTCATCTCAATCACAGTATGGTGTGCCACAGGGCTCAGTGTTGGGTCCTCTGCTTTTGTCCGTGTAAAAGTTTCCTGATAATGTCTCCCGAAGGAAGCATGGGATTTGTTTTCATTGTTAAAACAGTTATCGATACTAAACAGCTTAACACTATGTGTGCCTTGGCTAGCTTGCCGACCGGCTATTTAGACATGTATTTTGACAATCTCTCTCTCTCTCTGCGAGTGTGTGTGGATGTGGTCACAGATAACGTGTGAGTCCCCATTTTCGCCTCTTCTTCCGCTTTTAAAATGATAAACTTTCACTCTATGATGGTTAAATTTAGCAGTTAATCCGTGAATCACATGCATGCCGAACTGTGCGGCGGCCGATCCGTACAGATCATGGTCAACTACGATCCGTTGCAGCCCTGCTCATAAGCATCTCGTGTTCTCCATGGGATGCGCTGTAGGTGTGTTGTGTTATGAGGGTTGTGTTTTGGGGCCTCACCTGGTGTCCCGCTGGCTTCAGCAGATCCGGGCGAGGGCTCGCTGTTAGCTCTCTGCTGCTGATCACTGTGTGCCTGAGCTCTGTCCTCACACTGAGTCTCAGCGCTGGATCTGGTGTCCATCTCGTAGCTGTGCCCGTCCACACACACCCACACCAGCTTCAGCGCGCCTCGGCACGGGCCCTCCAGCGCCTCCTGCAGGCCGGGGCAGGACCGGCAGCCGCTCGCGTGTGTGTGAGCCCACGACACCAGGCTGTGCAGAACACTCCTGTCTGAGGAGATGTGGGAGCCTGGACAACACAAGAGCAGTGAGACGAGACAACACACACACACACACACACACACACACGACACCAGGCTGTGCAGAACACTCCTGTCTGAGGAGATGTGGGAGCCTGGACAACACAAGAGCAGTGAGACGAGACCACACACACACACACACACACTCACTCACTCACTCACTCACTCACTCACTCACTCACACACAGACACACACACACACACACACACACACACACACACACTCTCTCACACACACACACTCACACACACACACACACACACACACACACACACACACACACACACACACACACACACACTCTCTCACACACACACACACACACACTCTCTCTCACACACACACACACTCACTCACTCACACACACACACACACACGTCTATATACTTACGGAATAAAGCCATGTCTTCCTGTGGGGATGAGCGTTCAGTGCTGCTCCTGAAGATGACAACACCATCACAATTATTCCACCAATCCACCAATAGCAAACCACAACCATCCAATCATCCGATCAATTCCCCACGGACACAATCAGCGTCCCCAATCAATTACAATGATCAATTTTGATTACTTTAATTAGACAAAAGTTGAAATTACACTAAAGTAATGTATGTATCATGGTTGTATGTGGTGCAGTGTCTGTTAAATGTTCTGCCGTCTAACACAGTGAAAGGCTCTCTGCTCTGTGAAAGATAGAGTTATAACAGCACTACTATAGATACAACAGCACAGACCAACAATATCACTGACATCACTGTCAGAACGACGTGTTCCAACTGATGAACCATAAAAACACTGAGCCAATCAGAGTCATCATTATAGCTGGTGAACAAACCTGCACAGTAATGAATACTTGGATATGAGTATATTGGTGAAGCTGGAGACGTGTGTGTGTGTGTGTGTGTGTGTGTGTGTGTGTGTGTGTGTGTGTGACTGTGTCTGTGTGTCTGTGTCTGTGTCTGTGTGTGTGTCTGTGTGTGTGTGTGTGTCTGTGTGTGTGTCTGTGTGTGTGTGTGTCTGTGTCTGTGTCTGTGTGTGTGTGTGTGTGTGTGTGTGTGTGTGTGTGTCTGTGTCTGTGTGTGTGTGTGTGTCTGTGTCTGTGTGTGTGTGTGTGTGTGTGTCTGTGTGTGTGTGTGTGTGTCTGTGTGTGTGATTGTGTCTGTGTGTCTGTGTGTGTGTCTGTGTGTGTGTGTGTGTGTGTGTGTGTGTGTCTGTGTGTGTGTGTGTGTGTGTGTGTGTGTGTGTGTGTGTGTGTGTGTGTTGACGTGAGCGCTGCGGTCACCTGTCTCTGGCGAGGGGCGTCAGGTTGACTCGGTTCCTGAAGTCCAGGAGGATGCTGTGGCACTTGTAGAACTGGGCGTGGCAGCTGTTGCAGATGAACTGGGACAGAGCCGGGTCTCGATCCATGGGGATTCCCAGCAGCTGCTGGAAGTCTGAGCAGAAGAGCGGATACACTCCACACGACTCGCCCTGCAGCTGCGCAAACGCCTGACGCAGACGCCGCGTGGAGAACTTCCCGTGACACAGGCGACAGAAGCCTGTGCTCATCCTGCCTGTGAGAGAGCAGAGGTCAAAGGTCAGGGCATTATCAGACCGACACAGGCGACAGAAGCCCGTGCTCATCCTGCCTGTGAGCGAGCAGAGGTCAAAGGTCAGGGCATTATCAGACCGACACAGGTGACAGAAGCCCGTGCTCATCCTGCCTGTGAGAGAGCAGAGGTCAAAGGTCAGGGCATTATCAGGCGGACACAGGTGACAGAAGCCCGTGCTCATCCTGCCTGTGGGAGAGCAGAGGTCAAAGGTCAGGGCATTATCAGACCGACACAGGCGACAGAAGCCCGTGCTCATCCTGCCTGTGAGCGAGCAGAGGTCAAAGGTCAGGGCATTATCAGACCGACACAGGCGACAGAAGCCTGTGCTCATCCTGCCTGTGAGAGAGCAGAGGTCAAAGGTCAGGGCATTATCAGACGGACACAGGTGACAGAAGCCCGTGCTCATCCTGCCTGTGAGAGAGCAGAGGTCAAAGGTCAGGGCATTATCAGACCGACACAGGCGACAGAAGCCCGTGCTCATCCTGCCTGTGGGAGAGCAGAGGTCAAAGGTCAGGGCATTATCAGACCGACACAGGCGACAGAAGCCCGTGCTCATCCTGCCTGTGGGAGAGCAGAGGTCAAAGGTCAGGGCATTATCAGACGGACACAGGTGACAGAAACCCGTGCTCATCCTGCCTGTGAGAGAGCAGAGAGGTCAAAGGTCAGGGCATTATCAGACGGACACAGGCGACAGAAGCCCGTGCTCATCCTGCCTGTGGGAGAGCAGAGGTCAAAGGTCAGGGCATTATCAGACGGACACAGGCGACAGAAGCCCGTGCTCATCCTGCCTGTGGGAGAGCAGAGGTCAAAGGTCAGGTCATTATCAGACGGACACAGGCGACAGAAGCCCGTGCTCATCCTGCCTGTGAGAGAGCAGAGAGGTCAAAGGTCAGGGCATTATCAGACCGACACAGGTGACAGAAGCCCGTGCTCATCCTGCCTGTGGGAGAGCAGAGGTCAAAGGTCAGGGCATTATCAGACCGACACAGGCGACAGAAGCCCGTGCTCATCCTGCCTGTGAGCGAGCAGAGAGGTCAAAGGTCAGGGCATTATCAGACCCGACACAGGTGACAGAAGCCCGTGCTCATCCTGCCTGTGAGAGAGCAGAGGTCAAAGGTCAGGGCATTATCAGACGGACACAGGTGACAGAAGCCCGTGCTCATCCTGCCTGTGAGAGAGCAGAGAGGTCAAAGGTCAGGGCATTATCAGACCGACACAGGTGACAGAAGCCTGTGCTCATCCTGCCTGTGAGAGAGCAGAGAGGTCAAAGGTCAGGGCATTATCAGACCAACACAGGCGACAGAAGCCTGTGCTCATCCTGCCTGTGAGAGAGCAGAGGTCAAAGGTCAGGGCATTATCAGACGGACACAGGTGACAGAAGCCCGTGCTCATCCTGCCTGTGAGAGAGCAGAGAGGTCAAAGGTCAGGGCATTATCAGACGGACACAGGTGACAGAAGCCCGTGCTCATCCTGCCTGTGAGAGAGCAGAGGTCAAAGGTCAGGGCATTATCAGACCGACACAGGCGACAGAAGCCTGTGCTCATCCTGCCTGTGAGAGAGCAGAGGTCAAAGGTCAGGGCATTATCAGACCGACACAGGTGACAGAAGCCCGTGCTCATCCTGCCTGTGAGAGAGCAGAGAGGTCAAAGGTCAGGGCATTATCAGACGGACACAGGTGACAGAAGCCCGTGCTCATCCTGCCTGTGAGAGAGCAGAGGTCAAAGGTCAGGGCATTATCAGACCGACACAGGCGACAGAAGCCCGTGCTCATCCTGCCTGTGGGAGAGCAGAGGTCAAAGGTCAGGGCATTATCAGACCGACACAGGTGACAGAAGCCCGTGCTCATCCTGCCTGTGGGAGAGCAGAGGTCAAAGGTCAGGGCATTATCAGACGGACACAGGCGACAGAAGCCCGTGCTCATCCTGCCTGTGAGAGAGCAGAGGTCAAAGGTCAGGGCATTATCAGACCGACACAGGCGACAGAAGCCCGTGCTCATCCTGCCTGTGGGAGAGCAGAGGTCAAAGGTCAGGGCATTATCAGACCGACACAGGCGACAGAAGCCCGTGCTCATCCTGCCTTTGAGAGAGCAGAGGTCAAAGGTCAGGGCATTATCAGACCGACACAGGCGACAGAAGCCTGTGCTCATCCTGCCTGTGAGAGAGCAGAGAGGTCAAAGGTCAGGGCATTATCAGACGGACACAGGTGACAGAAGCCTGTGCTCATCCTGCCTGTGAGAGAGCAGAGGTCAAAGGTCAGGGCATTATCAGACGGACACAGGTGACAGAACCTGTGCTCATCCTGCCTGTGAGAGAGCAGAGAGGTCAAAGGTCAGGGCATTATCAGACGGACACAGGTGACAGAAGCCTGTGCTCATCCTGCCTGTGAGAGAGCAGAGGTCAAAGGTCAGGGCATTATCAGACGGACACAGGTGACAGAAGCCTGTGCTCATCCTGCCTGTGAGCGAGCAGAGAGGTCAAAGGTCAGGGCATTATCAGACGGACACAGGTGACAGAAGCCTGTGCTCATCCTGCCTGTGAGAGAGCAGAGGTCAAAGGTCAGGGCATTATCAGACCGACACAGGTGACAGAAGCCCGTGCTCATCCTGCCTGTGGGAGAGCAGAGGTCAAAGGTCAGGGCATTATCAGACCGACACAGGTGACAGAAGCCTGTGCTCATCCTGCCTGTGAGCGAGCAGAGGTCAAAGGTCAGGGCATTATCAGACCGACACAGGCGACAGAAGCCTGTGCTCATCCTGCCTGTGAGCGAGCAGAGGTCAAAGGTCAGGGCATTATCAGACCGACACAGGCGACAGAAGCCCGTGCTCATCCTGCCTGTGAGAGAGCAGAGGTCAAAGGTCAGGGCATTATCAGACCGACACAGGTGACAAAAGCCCGTGCTCATCCTGCCTGTGGGAGAGCAGAGGTCAAAGGTCAGGGCATTATCAGACCGACACAGGCGACAGAAGCCCGTGCTCATCCTGCCTGTGAGCGAGCAGAGGTCAAAGGTCAGGGCATTATCAGACGGACACAGGTGACAGAAGCCTGTGCTCATCCTGCCTGTGGGAGAGCAGAGGTCAAAGGTCAGGGCATTATCAGACCGACACAGGTGACAGAAGCCTGTGCTCATCCTGCCTGTGAGAGAGCAGAGGTCAAAGGTCAGGGCATTATCAGACGGACACAGGTGACAGAAGCCTGTGCTCATCCTGCCTGTGGGAGAGCAGAGGTCAAAGGTCAGGGCATTATCAGACCGACACAGGTGACAGAAGCCCGTTCTCATCCTGCCTGTGGGAGAGCAGAGGTCAAAGGTCAGGGCATTATCAGACGGACACAGGTGACAGAAGCCTGTGCTCATCCTGCCTGTGGGAGAGCAGAGGTCAAAGGTCAGGGCATTATCAGACCGACACAGGTGACAGAAGCCTGTGCTCATCCTGCCTGTGAGAGAGCAGAGGTCAAAGGTCAGGGCATTATCAGACGGACACAGGTGACAGAAGCCTGTGCTCATCCTGCCTGTGGGAGAGCAGAGGTCAAAGGTCAGGGCATTATCAGACCGACACAGGTGACAGAAGCCTGTGCTCATCCTGCCTGTGAGAGAGCAGAGGTCAAAGGTCAGGGCATTATCAGACGGACACAGGTGACAGAAGCCTGTGCTCATCCTGCCTGTGGGAGAGCAGAGGTCAAAGGTCAGGGCATTATCAGACCGACACAGGTGACAGAAGCCCGTGCTCATCCTGCCTGTGGGAGAGCAGAGGTCAAAGGTCAGGGCATTATCAGACCGACACAGGTGACAGAAGCCTGTGCTCATCCTGCCTGTGAGAGAGCAGAGGTCAAAGGTCAGGGCATTATCAGACCGACACAGGTGACAGAAGCCCGTGCTCATCCTGCCTGTGGGAGAGCAGAGGTCAAAGGTCAGGGCATTATCAGACGGACACAGGTGACAGAAGCCTGTGCTCATCCTGCCTGTGAGAGAGCAGAGGTCAAAGGTCAGGGCATTATCAGACCGACACAGGCGACAGAAGCCCGTGCTCATCCTGCCTGTGGGAGAGCAGAGGTCAAAGGTCAGACACAGGAGGCGCTAACTCTCAGTTTAATGAAACCATTCTTGTTGGAGGTTAAATGTAAACTTAAAAATTAACTACAATAAATGAACTGAACTGACATAAAAATGTTACCAGGTGGAGAATATATCCCACGCTCAGCACTTCCTCCCATAGAACACCAGTATAAGAGCTTAATCCCATAGAACACCAGTATAAGAGCTTAATCCCATAGAACACCAGTATAAGAGCTTAATCCCATAGAACACCAGTATAAGAGCTTAATCCCATAGTAGAACACCAGTATAAGAGCTTAAACCCATAGAACACCAGTATAAGAGCTTAAACCCATAGAACACCAGTATAAGAGCTTAATCCCATAGAACACCAGTATAAGAGCTTAATCCCATAGAACACCAGTATAAGAGCTTAATGAGGTTTATGCAGATTAGCATGTCCCCTTATTATGATGAAATAACAAGATAAGTGTTCATGTGGTTCAGGGCTTCCATCACACACACACACACACACACACACACACAGCCTCTGGATATGACTGCTTCCAGATGTTATGTTTGGGGGTGCTGAAGCCCCCACCCCTCCCCCAGCGCCGCCCAGCTGATATGAGGATGAGGATGAGGATGAGGATAACAGGCACAGTGATGATGAGTGTGTTCTTCATGGGAACGGGCTCTGATGTGTGGTTAGGGTCGACCCGGAGAATAACGTTACGAGACAGTCACTCAACATGCTATAGCTTAAACCCGAAGCTCCTAAAACCTGTCAGAATGAATGAATATATGAGCAGTCATCATCATCATCATCATCATCTCTCACCCGCGTCACCGTCATCAGTCTTCGCGCGCTTACTCGCTCTGCTCCTCCTCTTCATCATCTTCACTCATCAATACTTCATCAATATCTGATCTGATTATGAGTCGCACACGTCAATCATCTCATCGGCGGGTCACCGCGCGCGCTCTGCAAGCGGGACTTATGTACAATCTTCCTCAATAAATATCATTTATAAGCGCATACATATGATATGATCAAATATTTCATGAAAACACGACGGTGCAGGACACGACCGGAAGCGCTCTGCTGTCTGTCAACAGGGGTAGCGGATGTGACGTCACCGAGCCAGCACAGCGCCACAGCACCGCTCACGGCCGGGTGTTTTCTTTCACTATTCTTACGTTGATATTTTTGTATTATTTTCTGAATACTTATTGTCACACTGTAAACTGAATGTTCAAATAAAGTATATCAATGTCTGTAAGAAAAAAATAACCCGCTTGTGTCTGCTAAGAGAACTCCACATCTGTATTAATCCAAAACAATATCACTAATAATATTAATCATTTAATTCAGTTATTATATTTTCAGTTTAAATTTGTGTTTAGTAATTGTATGTGCTTTTGTCATGTTTATACGTTTTTTTTTATATATTTCTATTCACCTTTAATTTCATTTTGATATATATTTTATTCTCTTTCCAATAATAAAAAAAACTGTATTTAAATGTATGTTAGCAAAAAATAAAATTAATAATATAGTATTATTTAGTTTTATTTGAGGGAATATTAGTAAAACCAAATCTACTTACGATAAGTCATTTACGTATAACGTTACATGTATGTATAAATCTAGTCAACGTTTCCTTACATTGAGAGCAGTGTGAAAATAAGTGTATCCAAATTGTAAGAACCAAATCTCTTCCCACAGCTCTGCAGACGACACACTCCCTGACTCTACTCCCTGACTCTACTCCCTACTCCCATTGACTCCCTGTGCCGATGCATTGATGAAGTCAACAGTAGAGTCAGGGATGTGTCAAAACTTTCTTCAATTAAACAAAGACAAAACTGAAGTTATTGCGTTTGGAAACAAAGATGAAGTTCTCAAAGTGAACGCATACCTTCACTCTAGGGGTCAAACAACTAAACATCAAGTCAGGAATCTTGGTGTGACACTAGAGTCAGACCTTAGTTTCAGTAGTCATGTCAAAGCAATAACTAAATCAGCATACTATCATCTGAAAAATATTGCAAGAATTAGATGCTTTGTTTCCAGACAAGACTTAGAGAAACTTGTGCATGCTTTCATCACCAGCAGGGTGGATTATTGTAATGGACTCCTCACTGGCCTTCCCAAAAAGACCATAAGACAGTTGCAGCTCATACAGAACGCTGCCGCCAGGATTCTGAGCAGAACCAGAAAATATGAACATATCACACCAGTCCTCAGGTCTTTACACTGGCTCCCAGTTAAATTTAGGATTGATTTTAAAGTATTATTACTGGTATATAAATCATTCAATGGCCTAGGACCTCAATACATTGCAGATATGCTCACTGAATATAAACCCAACAGATCACTCAGATCATTAGGATCATATCAGCTAGAAATACCAAGGGTTCACTCTAAGCATGGTGAGTCTGCTTTTAGCTATTATGCTGGAACCAGCTTCCAGAAGAGATCAGATGTGCTCCTACAGTAGTCACATTCAAATCCAGACTCAAAACACTTCTGTTTAGCTGTGCATTTACTGAATGAGCACTGTGCCAATGTTCGTCCGACTGTACTGTACTGTATTTTAATTTATTTTTCTAAACTGTTTTAATTATTCTTATTTCTTTTTATTATTTTAATGTCTTCTATGTAAAGCACTTTGAATTGCCATTGTGTATGAAATGTGCTATATAAATAAACTTGCCTTGCCTTATATCACTAGGCGCGTTTCCATTACAGATTTGCGCAAAACTTTTGCGATTTTTTCTAAATGTCGACAAAAAACTATTGCGAAATGACGGCGTTTCCATAAACGGATGTGATGCGACTAAAACTTCATTTTTTCCTCTCGGGATAAATCAAATCATTCCAAAAACCATGGCAACGGACGTTGGTATATCTCATCCACTGCACTGGACATTATTATTAATCGAAGGAGATGTATGTGTGTTTTCAAAGCATTAGTGAGGAATGACCCTTATTATACTTGTGAGCGGCTCATTTCACTATCTCACTTCGCTTTGACTCAACTCTCCAACAAACCTCAACACTTCCCCACACCCACGGGAAGTGCGCGCAGTCTCGCGAGACTCGGAAGTGGAGCTGAGATGAGTGTGATTCCGCTGAGAGCTGCTTACTCGAGTGTGTGACGCTTCTCTAGCGCGATGCGAGGAATTCAAGCCCAGTAATCAGCATGAATCATATGTAAACGCGTCTAAATCTCCGACAGGATCAGTAATGGATGTTAACTCGAGCGGCGCGTCTCCTAAAGAGGAGGGCGAGCTGGAGGACGGAGAAATCTTCGACGACGAGCCGCAGAGGCAGAACGCGAGGCCTCCGCGACGCGCCTGGCCCAACCGGCCCGCGATGAACAAGAGAGCGCGTTTACCGGGACCGGGGCTCAACAATAACGCCCCGCTGCCGCTGAGAGCCGCGCACCCGCCCTTCCCCTTCGACGCGACGCCGCGGTCCGGCTTCTGGGAGCGCAGTCACGGCGCGCTGGGCCGCTTCAGGTACCGCGACTGGACCCGCGACTGGACGGAGACCCGCGGCTGCCGGATCGAGTCTCCCGGGAGGAAGCGTATCCTTACATCAGCCGCAACACTCGAGCTGAACCACCGCGGTAACACTGTGGTGGGAGAATATCACGGTTCACGGTATAACCGCGATATCAAATATTAGGTTACGCTTTATTTTTAAGGTGACATTGTTACAATGTAATTATAAATGTAAGTACTGAATAATAGTAAGCAACTACATGTACTTTTACTATAGGGTTTACTGTTATTACTATGGTAAGTAGGCTACATGTAACATATGGGCAAAACTGTCACATCCATAACGCCAACACAATGCCATGGTATTTAGTTGGCGTTATGGATGTGACAGTTTTGCGTGGAATTGCCCATATGTAACAAGGACACTAAAATAAAGTGTTACCAAATATTATAATCTGGTTCCACAATAATGTGCTGTCATGATGGGACTGGTTTTAAGCCAAAATGGATTTCAACCTTGAACAAATTGCAACAGAAGCAAACTCAACTGATTCTGTATCCTCAATATGTCCTGAGTAAGGGAAAAAAGCCCAGAAGAATCCCATTAGGGGAAAGTTTCGGAAAAAGACCCAAATATAGGCCTAGTCTATTCATACGCCTACTCATTCTTCTCACGTGAATAGGGTCAACTTTTTAACCTTTAGATATCACCATGAAAATTACTGAGTTGATTAGCCTACTTGCATCAAGACAAACAAAAAATGTATTACAAGTTTTTTAAATGGTTTGTTAACATGGACAAATGGTGCATAATCTAATTATGTATAGGGCAATTAATACCATGGCATTGTGTTGGCGTTATGGATGTGACAGTTTTGCGCTAATTTTCATATACCACAACAGATCTAAACATTGGGTATAGCCAGGTGAACATGTCTTGTTGAATATTGTTGACATATAACAGTAAAAGACTTAATGTTAAGGTCTGAATGGAACCCATTTAGGCTACCCATGGGCATTAATACATAGAGGCAGGAAGAAGTACTTTAGAAACCAGCCTTTATTAATGTTTAAGAGATGGGGTTTTTTTCTAAAAAATTTTATTAATTTTTTTCTAAACTTTCCCCTAATGGGATTCTTCTGGGCTTTTTTTCCCCTTACTCAGGACATATTGAGGATACAGAATCAGTTGAGTTTGCTTCTGTTGCAACCTTTTTTCATAAAATGACTGGACTAGCCTATAGCCTAAGTCCAGCCAGTCGATTCTGCTACTGTACCTTTAAGACTTCGGTATGTAAATGTGGTATTTTATGATTGGTTAACCTCTGTGCATGGCGAATGTGATTGTATGTTTATGATAGGGCTGCACAATTAATCGAATTTGTAATCGCGATTACAATTGTGGATGCCACAACAATTATGTAATCGTTTAAAGGCGCAATTACAAAAAAAGTTAACTTACATTATTCTGTGTGTACTCAAGATGTGTTTTCTTTCTTTCTACAGCTTATCTTAAGGTTTTTTTCCCCATTGTTGTAATTTTAGTTTTAGTAGGCCTATAACTTACCTATATATTTATTTGGTTTGGCTTCTTTAAATATAAGGGCTGTGAAATGATTGATCGTGATTAATCGCATCCAAAATAAAAGTTTGTGTTTACATAATAGGCCTATAGCCTATGTGTGCTTACTGTGTATAATTATTTTGTATATATACACACATGCATGTATATATTTAAGAAAAATGTGTTATTTATATATAAAATATTTATACACAGTAAGCACGTATATACTATTATGAAAACACAAACTTTTATTTTGGATGCGATTAATCGCGATTAATCATTTCACAAACATTTAGGCTATATATGACATTTGAGGCTTTATGCTATAGAAAAGCAAAAAAGAGTGTTTTCAGCTTGTTTATTTTGATATAACAATATGGCGTGCAGTCGCATAAAACAATGGCATAAAGCTATTCAAGACATCATTCAATGTAAACTGTGATAATCGCAATTACAACTTCAAGGGATTAATCGACAATCATGATTTTAATCATAATGGTGCAGCTAGGGCTGTGCGATATAGCTAAAAAAATTATCACGATATAATGTTTCATATCGTTCGGTATCGATAATTAGCCTATAGACATTTTTTTAGAACCTTTTTTTTTTAAGACAAGTAGAAAAGTTTGAATTTAAACCACTGTTTTTTAATTTTATTTATCCACATTAAGGCAAACAACTAATTATTTTTTTGTCTTATATTAAGATAAAAAAGTAAGTGTTAAAGAAACTTAAAATGTTATAAAATGTGTGCAATGTAAAAGTGTAAACGTAGAAGAATCAAGGCAAACTTTGAGGTAGATCAACATCTGTAATAAGTAGGGGTGGAACGGTTCCTTACGACACAGTGGTGTCACGGTTAGGTACATTTTGAGATACAGCAAAAAGAAAGAAATGCCAAAGAAATTTCCTTGATTTAAAAAAAAAAAAAATTATTAAAAAGAAAAGTTATTTTGAAATAAGTCTGAGTTTTCACTACATCTTGAAACGTTTACTTTTATAAATGGGGGTAATATATTTGAAGGATGAACAAATGTGTTTTGGTCATCACATTAAAAATAACATTTAAATATGATAATATTTGAGTTTTGAAGTGCTGGGAAAAGATGTGTGATGTACTTGAAAGCATTTTACTATTCCTGCCAAACATGGTTACTGTGAGTGTTACTACAGTACATTAAATCCATATACAATGAATGTTGCTGATCTATGGACTTAAATATAACTAGTTCATTCATGGCACAATGTTTCTCCTGGTTTCCACGTCAGCGCAGTTTGATCCGTTAATAACGGAGAAGTGTGAATGTTTCTCACTCGATCTCACGCTGATGTTATTACTTCAGTGGCGAATTCAAATGCTTTCTTTACTGGATCTCTTAGAGCTGTGTAGTAACAGTGTCGCTTGATCAAGATCGGCTCGCGCTGCACTGACATTGATGGTCCAAACTGATAAACGGTCCGTGGAGCACAAAATAATAACGCAGTTTCGTTCCGCTTTCATTCCACTTGCCATTTGATGTCGGGCGACGTTATGGTGGTCGCGCGTGCATTTGAATGAAAATATTGAGCGCTATATCGCCATTTTTTTATATCGTTACCGACAATGGTGTACCGTCGATAAATACCGATACCGTTTTATCGCCCAGCCCTAGGTGCAGCCCTAGTGTAAGTGTGTGAGGGGTCGGAGCCGGCGAGTGTGTGTGAGGGGTCGGAGCCGGTGAGTGTGTGTGAGGGGTCGGAGCCGGCGAGTGTGTGAGGGATCGGAGCCGGTGAGTGTGTGATGGATTGTCCAGTGTGTGTGTGCGCTGCTTCTTGACGGTTGTGTCTCAGAGAAGCCGGCTGGCAGGAATCAGGCACGGAGAACGGGGAACAGCTTCCAGAAAGCCCCTCCCGTGGACGAGAGCTTCGAGGCGCTGCTCCTGAAGTACAAGCAGATCCAGCTGGAGCTCGAGGTCATCCGCAAGGAGGAGCGCATGGCCCTGAAGGAGGACGAGGAGCCGGAGCCCGCCGCGGCCCCGCAGGAGGAGAAGAAAGCGTTGGAGGAGAAGAAAGCGTTTCAGGCCTTCAACCTCAAGCCTCTCAGACAGAAGCTGCTGACGCCGGCCGAGAGAGACGCGCTGAACACCGTCAGACCCGAGAGAGAGACTCTGAACACTGAGAGAGACGCGCTGACCACTAGCAGACCCGAGAGAGACGCGCTCAACACCGCCAGACCCGAGCCGAGGCCCGACGCCGACCAGCAGAAGGACGTACAGGATCACGGTATCTACAGTCTGGTGTATTTCACAGTTCTCGGTTACGCAGCAGAATCCCACGCGCTCCTCGATTATAGAGAGAGCATTTAGGCCACGCCCACAGCGGGGGGGGAACAATCCCACCGTCTCCGTTGAGTGTGTATTGAGTAAAGCAGCCTCCACCTCGTCATTTATAACTTATAACAAACACAAAACACCGTCTTAAAGCTGCTGTGTGACCAGGAGAACAGCAAACAAGCTAACAACCCAGAAATACGGTTTTAGAAGCTGTCGTATTACTCTGAGAACTAACGTACGCACACTGGAGGCGACAGGATAGCTTAGAGAAATATAATATATAAAACTGACATTTGACTTACTAGTGACTAAATGTTCACTGCACACGTAGTGTATTAGTGCATACTGACTGTCAGGATCCCACAACTTACCCATTCGTTCCAGCCCGTCTCCACTTCTGTGTCCTTAAACACTCGTTTTGTGGGGTCGCCAGCTTATAAAACCGTATTTCTGGGTTGTTTAGCTTGTTTGCTGTTCTCCTGGTCACACAGCAGCTTTTAGACAGTGTTTTGTGTTTGTTATAAGTCATAAATGATGAGGAGGAGGCAGCTTCACTCAATACACACTCAACGGAGACGGTGGGATTGTTGTGGGCGTTATTAAGTCGGCTTGAGAGAGACAACTTACTGAAATCCTATTTTAACTTATTATTATTCTTCTGAGCAGAAAAGATTCTATATGTATCTCCTCCTAGAGCTTTAACTCTACATACTCCAAACTCGGCTCAAACACTCAGACTGTTCTGACTCGGTATGCTATATCTTTTCAGACTGATCGGACTTACGGTTTTCCTAAAAATGACGATCAAAACTCGGAAAGACTCCCATTGACTTACATTGTGGAATTTTTTAATTTTCAAACTCACCAACTGTCAAAAATTCTAATCTAAACTCCTTGAAAACTAAACCAAACTGCCGTTCTATAGACTATATGAGCCAATGAGACTCATCTAAACTCATACACTCTAAACTCATAGATTTATGAACTCTTAAACTCATAAATTAATACATTCTGAACTCTTAAACTTATAAACTCAAAAACTCGTACACTTATAAACTCATCAATTTATACACTTATAAACTCTAAACTCAAACTCTGAGAGTGTGTGTGAGAGAGAGTGTGTGTGTGTGAGAGAGAGTGTGTGTGTGTGTGTGTGTGTGTGTGTGTGTGTGTGTGTGTGTGTGTGTGTGTGTGTGTGTGTGTGTGTGTGTGTGTGTGTGTGTGTGTGTGTGAGTGTGTGAGTGAGAGAGAGTTAGTGTGTGTGTGTGTGTGTGTGTGTGAGAGAGTTAGTGAGCTTGTGTGGGGGAGTGAGTGTGTGCTTGTGTGGGTGTATGTGAGTGTGTGTGTGTGTGTGAGTGTCAGAGTTAGTGAGCGTGTCTTTGCGTGTGTGTGAAAGAAAGTGTGTGCTTGTGTGAGTGTATGTGTGTGAGTGTGTGTGTGTGTTAAACTCATCTATCTATCTACTACTTTAAACTTCAAACTAATTTAAACTTCAAACTATTTCAAACTTTCTGGTCCGGCTTTCTCAAGCCAACTTAAAATTTGTCTCAACAAACTTTTTAATCTAGTTGTTATTATTATTATTATTATTATGTTGAGGTATGGAACCAGTGGCATCTTTTGTTGTTTTCTCCCAGCTGTGAAGGACGAGGAGAGTGAACCAGACCTCAACATCTCACCAGTGCCTGACGAGACTCCCGTCGGCCCAGCCAAGGTACACACACACACACACACACACACACACACACACACACACACACACACACACACACACACACCTGAAACTTCCTAAACACTGACCTCACGTACACAGAAACGCCACACACGGAGCAGAGTAGAGATTCAGTGAGTCGTGTTTGTCTGTGGTGTTGAAGTGAAGGCGAGGACAGGGAAACAGGAAGTGTGTTATAACTTCTGCGCACAGAGACTGCTTCGGGTGACATGTCAGCAGTGTGTGTGTGTTGGAGGAGGCCGATCACATGAGTGTCTACTGTGAGTCAGAGTCACTTTATAGACCAAACCGTTCGACATATCAAAAATCTGCTCGCTATTTAGCATCCTCAATGTCTTGACTTCATGCTGATCGAGTTAATTGTGTGTTTTAAAGTCCTCCTGTAGTCGATAATTTTATCTCCTCTTTTATTTTCATCTTTAGATGAGTTTTAAAACTCATCTTTGATCACCAAAATGACATATTGAAATATTGATCTGATTGGTTACAAGGTAGTTTGTGACGTCAGAAACACCAGCGATTTCAAAGCGTGTGTTTGAGACTGTCTTTGGTTCACTGCAGTTTTAAGGAGGAAATACTCAGCAATGGTGTCGACTTATGAACTTACACATGGTTTGTCTTAAAGCGTATTAAAAACACCACATAGACACATAAACAACATTAAACACTGGATTTACACCACAGGGGGACTTTAAGAATTGCAAGCTTGAACATTCAAGTGGTTTTAGACCATCGGATGTGTATCATTATGCCAGGAGCTAATGCACTGAGACAGTGTGGCACACAAACACTCGTGCGCAGAGAAACATCATGAGCGCAGAAACTCTTTTCTCATGAAAGTAGCTTGAGAAACTCAACCGGTTAGACTTTCCCGTTTCCCTTTTTTGTCATTATTTCACTGACAAAATCAGAATTTTTAACTTCTACAATTCACACCAACATTTTTCAACATGAAGCGAAGACATTGAAGATGCTAAATTGTGAACAGATATTGGATATCTTGTCTGGCATCATCATTGCAACACCGTTCAAGATATCCAATATCTGTTGTGAACTGCAGAAGTTACAAACTCAGAGCCTGACTTTTTTTAAAAACCAGTCAAACCGGAATAGCGAGTTGTTCAGAGCGAATGACTGTCAATCAGAAAGTTGTCCGGCTCGATGAGAGCTGTATATGTACTGATTTTGGTGACTGTAAGTAAAACTACCCCCCCACTAATGTCCAAAGGTGGCGCCACTGAGCTCCCTCTCCACGCCTGTTTCCAAGGCTTTGCTAGTGTCGGACGGCCGACAGCTCTGATGTGTGTGTCCAGTTTCGTGTAATTTGAAGCACTCTAATCGAAGTGACTGAAAATTATTATAGGAGACACCCATTTACTAAACTAATATGATTCATATTCTTTTGGTTTCTCTAGGCAAAAAATACAAATGTGAATAAAGTACAGGTATCAGTATCAGTGTTGTACTCGTTCCGGGAAAAAAGATGTCAAGTCTCCTTCATTTATACAGCACTTTAACAGTGTAGACTGTTTCACATCAGCTTTACAGTGATAATAGGAGATTACAGTAACAGAGATTGTTTAGGCTTTACAGCAGATCTAGAATAAAGTTATTGTCCAGATAAAGTTAGTTTTGATTGATTCACTTCCGTCGCAACGATCATTAGTTATTAACTTAGCGGCCGCTAACACACACCGTTCTAACAGAAGACCCTTAACGCGCTCCGGCCGCTCATTTACACAACAGTGTTTGGTGCTCGAGAATACAAACCTTGAAATAGGTTCCACGCTGCAGGTGTTGAATAAAAAAATTATTTAAAATATGGATAGATGCACTTTTATGATGGACAGATGCACTTTTATGATGGACAGATGCACCAGATGCACTTTTATGATGGACAGATGCACTTTTATGATGGATAGATGCACTTTTATGATGGACAGATGACGGAGGAGGACGAGCTGTCGGAGATGCAGCTGAGACTCCTGGCTCTACAGTCCGCCAGCAGAAAGTGGCAGCAGAAGGAGACGCAGGTGCTGAAGGAGAGCAAGGACAAGATCTCCAGAGCCGTCAGAGCGCCGCAGGACAAGAGCGAGAGCGACCGGAGCAAGACCAGCAGAGGGAACGCCCTGAGCCGATCGCAGGAGGGAGTGAGAGCCGCCAGAGCCACGCCGGACAAGAGCCGAGTGAAGAAACCAGCTCACCTGAGTAAGACTCGCTCACACTCATCGTGTGTGTGTGTGTGTGTGTGTGTGTGTGTGTGTGTGTGTGTGTGTGTGTCAGAGCCGAGTGAAGAAACCAGCTCACCTGAGTAAGACTCGCTCACACTCATCGTGTGTGTGTGTCAGAGCTGAGTGAAGAAACCAGCTCACCTGAGTAAGACTCGCTCACACTGAACACCATCATCGTGTTTGTGTGTGTATCAGAGCCGAGTGAAGAAACCAGCTCACCTGAGTAAGACTCGCTCACACTCATCGTGTGTGTGTGTGTGTGTGTGTGTGTGTGTGCCAGAGCCGAGTGAAGAAACCAGCTCACCTGAGGAAGACTCGCTCACACTGAACACCATCATCACATCAGTCAGATCGCTGTGTGTGTCTTTCTTCAACATCACATCAGTCAGATCGCAGAGCTTCATCTCTCTGTGTGTGTGTGTGTGTGTGTGTGTGTAGCCAAGCAGGCGTGGAGGAAGCAGCAGCTGCGCACCTGGAAGCACCAGCAGGAGGAGCAGAGACACCAGCAGGAGGAGGAGGAGGAGCGGAGGAAGAGGGAGGACGAGATCCGCAAGATCCGAGACCTGTCCAACCAGGACGAGCAGTACAACCGCTTCATGAAGCTGGTGGGCTCCAGGCATCACACGCGAAGCAAGGTCAGTCACATGACCAGTCACATGACCACACCAGCACACCGCTGTGTGACGTCATGTGACCTGTGCTCTCTCCCAGTCCTCAGACGGCGAGCCGAGGAAACTGGCCAAGCAGAACCTGGACTCCTCCGGGAACCTGTACCAGTACGACAACTACGACGAGGTGGCGATGGACACGGACAGCGAGCCCAGCTCTCCAGGTACTGCAGAACACAGGTGCACCACTGACCCTGAGCTCACACACTGTAACCCTCAGTCTCCAGTTACTGCAGAACACAGGTGCTCCACTGACCTTGAGCTCATACACTGTAACCCTCAGTCTCCAGGTACTGCAGAACACAGGTGCATCACTGACCCTGAGCTCACACACTATAACCCTCAGTCTCCAGTTACTGCAGAACACAGGTGCACCACTGACCCTGAGCTCACACACTATAACCCTCAGTCTCCAGTTACTGCAGAACACAGGTGCACCACTGACCCTGAGCTCACACACTGTAACCCTCAGTCTCCAGTTACTGCAGAACACAGGTGCACCACTGACGCCAAACTCACACACTGTAACCCTCAGTCTCCAGTTACTGCAGAACACAGGTGCTCCACTGACCTTGAGCTCACACACTATAACCCTCAGTCTCCAGTTACTGAAGAACACAGGTGCACCACTGACCCTGAACTCACACACTGTAACCCTCAGTCTCCAGTTACTGCAGAACACAGGTGCACCACTGACCCTGAGCTCACACACTGTAACCCTCAGTGTCCAGTTACTGCAGAACACAGGTGCACCACTGACCCTGAGCTCACACACTGTAACCCTCAGTCTCCAGTTACTGCAGAACACAGGTGCACCACTGACCCTGAACTCACACACTGTAACCCACCCTCAGTCTCCAGTAGGGCTGTCAACTTTAGTCGTTTAGTCGACTAATCGGTCGATGCCGTCTTGGTCGACTGACATTCTCATTGGTCGACCAGTCGCATAATTATTATTTTTTTTTTTTCACCAATAAAGAAATTTTCATTGATTTACTCCTTGATATTTATTCCTTTATAAGCAGTTATATATTACTGTATTCTAAATATAATTAGCCTATGTTTTATCCACAACTTTAAATGCTTTAATTTAGGCTATTTTGTAACAGCGCCACAGTTTAGCGCACCACGTAGAACACTCGGGAACCGCACCTGTGGCTGGCTGCACTGCTGCTTCGTGCTCAGTAAGGAATATAGGTAGTAATCTCTATGTGTCTGTCTGTCCGTTTGCATTTTGATTATTTCGAGAACCGTTCATCCAATCGACTTCACAAGGGAGTGCAGTGTCGCATTTGGTGCAATATAGACAGACACGCGAGACGCGACACGTTCAGAATTAATAGTAAACTACAGAACAGCGCGAGCGGGAAGCGGCGCACCTCACGCGAGCAGGGCGGCTATATTCTCCGAGAACGGACACTGCACGAGTGATATAAAACGCACACAGTCTGTTAATTAAGCAATACTTTTAAGGTAGTCTAATATTTTTCTGACTAACAAATTACTGACACAGTAAAGGGTAGATTTAAATAAAGAAAAACGAAATTTAAATAAAGAAAAACGAAATTTAAATAAAGAAAAAAACGAAATTTAAATACAGAAAAAGTGAAATTTAAATAAAGAAAAACGAAATTTAAATAAAGAAAAACAAAATTTAAATAGGCCTAAAGAAAAACGAAATTTAAATAAAGAAAAAACGAAATTTAAATAAAGAAAAACGAAATTTAAATAAAGAAAAAAACGAAATTTAAATACAGAAAAAATGAAATTTAAATAAAGAAAAACGGAATTTAAATAAAGAAAAACGAAATTTAAATAAAGAAAAAACGGAATTTAAATAAAGAAAAACGAAATTAAGTTTGCCTAAATTAAAAACGAGATTAATTTAGATTGATAATAACGGGTAAAAAGTCTAATACATTTTGTTTATTCTATTTTCCACAATGTCAAAGCAACAGCAGCAATACAAGCTCAGGCATGCACTTCGGTTCATACAAACTCCGCTGTTCTGCGATCTAGCCAGAGAACACTCTTGTTGCAGGAACACTCAGGCGTCGGTTCTATTTCTAGCATGCACACGTTTTCCGCGTGGCTCGAGCAGCGCCTGAGACGCGTGTCTCACGCAGGCAGTGTGCAAACTCCAACCTTTTAACATGGGAGCCGAAATAAAAACAGACACCCAACGCAGCTGAGACTCTCACGCCAGCAGCCAGTGTGTCGCCGGAATGAGAACCGTTTCGCGGGGGATCCCAGGTGTCAATAAAACAAAAACAAAAACGTTTTTTCGTTGTTGTTTTATAAATGCTCTGACAATTGTTTAATAAATGTTCAATCAAAATGCAAAACATCGCGTCTTTTTTTTTTTTTTTTTTTTTTTTTTTTTTAGTCGACTAATCGTTGTGCAGGACAGGACTTTGGTCGACTAAGCATTTCTTTGGTTGACTACAGCCCTAGTCTCCAGTTACTGCAGAACACAGGTGCACCACTGACCCTGAGCTCACACACTGTAACCCTCAGTGTCCAGTTACTGCAGAACACAGGTGCACCACTGACCCTGAGCTCACACACTGTAACCCTCAGTCTCCAGTTACTGCAGAACACAGGTGCACCACTGACCCTGAACTCACACACTGTAACCCACCCTCAGTCTCCAGTTACTGCAGAACACAGGTGCACCACTGACCCTGAGCTCACACACTGTAACCCTCAGTCTCCAGTTACTGCAGAACACAGGTGCACCACTGACCCTGAACTCACACACTGTAACCCTCAGTCTCCAGTTACTGCAGAACACAGGTGCACCACTGACCCTGAACTCACACACTGTAACCCTCAGTCTCCAGTTACTGCAGAACACAGGTGCACCACTGACCCTGAACTCACACACTGTAACCCTCAGTCTCCAGTTACTGCAGAACACAGGTGCACCACTGACCCTGAACTCACACACTGTAACCCTCAGTCTCCAGTTACTGCAGAACACAGGTGCACCACTGACCCTGAACTCACACACTGTAACCCTCAGTCTCCAGGTACTGCAGAACACAGGTGCACCACTGACCCTGAGCTCACACACTGTAACCCTCAGTCTCCAGTTACTGCAGAACACAGGTGCACCACTGACCCTGAGCTCACACACTGTAACCCTCAGTCTCCAGTTACTGCAGAACACAGGTGCACCACTGACCCTGAACTCACACACTGTAACCCTCAGTCTCCAGTTACTGAAGAACACAGGTGCACCACTGACCCTGAGCTCACACACTGTAACCCTCAGTCTCCAGGTACTGCAGAACACAGGTGCACCACTGACCCTGAGCTCACACACTGTAACCCTCAGTCTCCAGTTACTGCAGAAAACAGGTGCACCACTGACCCTGAACTCACACACTGTAACCCTCAGTCTCCAGGTACTGCAGAACACAGGTGCACCACTGACCCTGAGCTCACACACTGTAACCCTCAGTCTCCAGTTACTGCAGAACACAGGTGCACCACTGACCCTGAACTCACACACTGTAACCCTCAGTCTCCAGTTACTGCAGAACACAGGTGCACCACTGACCCTGAACTCACACACTGTAACCCTCAGTCTCCAGTTACTGCAGAACACAGGTGCACCACTGACCCTGAACTCACACACTGTAACCCTCAGTCTCCAGTTACTGCAGAACACAGGTGCACCACTGACCCTGAACTCACACACTGTAACCCTCAGTCTCCAGGTACTGCAGAACACAGGTGCACCACTGACCCTGAGCTCACACACTGTAACCCTCAGTCTCCAGTTACTGCAGAACACAGGTGCACCACTGACCCTGAGCTCACACACTGTAACCCTCAGTCTCCAGTTACTGCAGAACACAGGTGCACCACTGACCCTGAACTCACACACTGTAACCCTCAGTCTCCAGTAACTGAAGAACACAGGTGCACCACTGACCCTGAGCTCACACACTGTAACCCTCAGTCTCCAGGTACTGCAGAACACAGGTGCACCACTGACCCTGAGCTCACACACTGTAACCCTCAGTCTCCAGTTACTGCAGAACACAGGTGCACCACTGACCCATAGCTCACACACTGTAACCCTCAGTCTCCAGTTACTGCAGAACACAGGTGCACCACTGACCCTGAACTCACACACTGTAACCCTCAGTCTCCAGTTACTGCAGAACACAGGTGCACCACTGACCCTGAACTCACACACTGTAACCCTCAGTCTCCAGTTACTGAAGAACACAGGTGCACCACTGACCCTGAACTCACACACTGTAACCCTCAGTCTCCAGTTACTGCAGAACACGGGTGCACCACTGACCCTGAGCTCACACACTGTAACCCTCAGTCTCCAGGTACTGAAGAACACAGGTGCACCACTGACCCTGAGCTCACACACTGTAACCCTCAGTCTCCAGTTTCTGCAGAACACAGGTGCACCACTGACCCTGAACTCACACACTGTAACCCTCAGTCTCCAGTTACTGAAGAACACAGGTGCACCACTGACCCTGAGCTCGCACACTGTAACCCTCAGTCTCCAGTTACTGAAGAACACAGGTGCACCACTGACCCTGAACTCACACACTGTAACCCTCAGTCTCCAGTTACTGAAGAACACAGGTGCACCACTGACCCTGAACTCACACACTGTAACCCTCAGTCTCCAGTTACTGAAGAACACAGGTGCACCACTGACCCTGAACTCACACACTGTAACCCTCAGTCTCCAGGTACTGCAGAACACAGGTGCACCACTGACCCTGAGCTCACACACTGTAACCCTCAGTCTCCAGTTACTGCAGAACACAGGTGCACCACTGACCCTGAACTCACACACTGTAACCCTCAGTCTCCAGGTACTGCAGAACACAGGTGCACCACTGACCCTGAACTCACACACTGTAACCCTCAGTCTCCAGTTACTGAAGAACACAGGTGCACCACTGACCCTGAACTCACACACTGTAACCCTCAGTCTCCAGTTACTGCAGAACATAGGTGCACCACTGACCCTGAGCTCACACACTGTAACCCTCCTCAGTCTCCAGGTACTGCAGAACACAGGTGCACCACTGACCCTGAGCTCACACACTGTAACCCTCAGTCTCCAGTTACTGCAGAACACAGGTGCACCACTGACCCTGAACTCACACACTGTAACCCTCAGTCTCCAGGTACTGCAGAACACAGGTGCACCACTGACCCTGAGCTCACACACTGTAACCCTCAGTCTCCAGTTACTGCAGAACACAGGTGCACCACTGACCCTGAACTCACACACTGTAACCCTCAGTCTCCAGTTACTGCAGAACACAGGTGCACCACTGACCCTGAGCTCACACACTGTAACCCTCAGTCTCCAGTTACTGCAGAACACGGGTGCACCACTGACCCTGAACTCACACACTGTAACCCTCAGTCTCCAGTTACTGCAGAACACAGGTGCACCACTGACCCTGAGCTCACACACTGTAACCCTCAGTGTCCAGTTACTGCAGAACACAGGTGCACCACTGACCCTGAGCTCACACACTGTAACCCTCAGTCTCCAGTTACTGCAGAACACAGGTGCACCACTGACCCTGAGCTCACACACTGTAACCCTCAGTCTCCAGGTACTGCAGAACACAGGTGCACCACTGACCCTGAGCTCACACACTGTAACCCTCAGTCTCCAGTTACTGCAGAACACAGGTGCACCACTGACCCTGAGCTCACACACTGTAACCCTCAGTCTCCAGTTACTGCAGAACACAGGTGCACCACTGACCCTGAGCTCACACACTGTAACCCTCAGTCTCCAGTTACTGCAGAACACAGGTGCACCACTGACCCTGAACTCACACACTGTAACCCTCAGTCTCCAGTTACTGAAGAACACAGGTGCACCACTGACCCTGAGCTCACACACTGTAACCCTCAGTCTCCAGGTACTGCAGAACACAGGTGCACCACTGACCCTGAGCTCACACTCTGTAACCCTCAGTCTCCAGTTACTGAAGAACACAGGTGCACCACTGACCCTGAGCTCACACACTGTAACCCTCAGTCTCCAGGTACTGCAGAACACAGGTGCACCACTGACCCTGAGCTCACACACTGTAACCCTCAGTCTCCAGTTACTGCAGAACACAGGTGCACCACTGACCCTGAGCTCACACACTGTAACCCTCAGTCTCCAGTTACTGCAGAACACAGGTGCACCACTGACCCTGAACTCACACACTGTAACCCTCAGTCTCCAGTTACTGAAGAACACAGGTGCACCACTGACCCTGAGCTCACACACTGTAACCCTCAGTCTCCAGGTACTGCAGAACACAGGTGCACCACTGACCCTGAGCTCACACTCTGTAACCCTCAGTCTCCAGTTACTGAAGAACACAGGTGCACCACTGACCCTGAGCTCACACACTGTAACCCTCAGTCTCCAGGTACTGCAGAACACAGTTGCACCACTGACCCTGAGCTCACACACTGTAACCCTCAGTCTCCAGTTACTGCAGAACACAGGTGCACCACTGACCCTGAGCTCATACACTGTAACCCTCAGTCTCCAGTTACTGCAGAACACAGGTGCACCACTGACCCTGAGCTCACACACTGTAACCCTCAGTCTCCAGTTACTGCAGAACACAGGTGCACCACTGACCCTGAGCTCACACACTGTAACCCTCAGTCTCCAGTTACTGCAGAACACAGGTGCACCACTGACCCTGAACTCACACACTGTAACCCTCAGTCTCCAGTTACTGAAGAACACAGGTGCACCACTGACCCTGAGCTCACACACTGTAACCCTCAGTCTCCAGGTACTGCAGAACACAGGTGCACCACTGACCCTGAGCTCACACTCTGTAACCCTCAGTCTCCAGTTACTGAAGAACACAGGTGCACCACTGACCCTGAGCTCACACACTGTAACCCTCAGTCTCCAGGTACTGCAGAACACAGGTGCACCACTGCAGAACACAGGTGCACCACTGACCCTGAGCTCACACACTGTAACCCTCAGTCTCCAGTTACTGCAGAACACAGGTGCACCACTGACCCTGAACTCACACACTGTAACCCTCAGTCTCCAGTTACTGAAGAACACAGGTGCACCACTGACCCTGAGCTCACACACTGTAACCCTCAGTCTCCAGTTACTGCAGAACACAGGTGCACCACTGACCCTGAACTCACACACTGTAACCCTCAGTCTCCAGGTACTGCAGAACACAGGTGCACCACTGACCCTGAGCTCACACTCTGTAACCCTCAGTCTCCAGTTACTGAAGAACACAGGTGCACCACTGACCCTGAGCTCACACACTGTAACCCTCAGTCTCCAGGTACTGCAGAACACAGGTGCACCACTGACCCTGAGCTCACACACTGTAACCCTCAGTCTCCAGTTACTGCAGAACACAGGTGCACCACTGACCCTGAACTCACACACTGTAACCCTCAGTCTCCAGTTACTGCAGAACACAGGTGCACCACTGACCCATAGCTCACACACTGTAACCCTCAGTCTCCAGTTACTGAAGAACACAGGTGCACCACTGACCCTGAGCTCACACACTGTAACCCTCAGTCTCCAGTTACTGCAGAACACAGGTGCACCACTGACCCTGAGCTCACACACTGTAACCCTCAGTCTCCAGTTACTGAAGAACACAGGTGCACCACTGACCCTGAGCTCACACACTGTAACCCTCAGTCTCCAGTTACTGCAGAACACAGGTGCACCACTGACCCTGAGCTCACACACTGTAACCCTTAGTCTCCAGTTACTGCAGAACACAGGTGCACCACTGACCCTGAGCTCACACACTGTAACCCTCCGTGTTCATGTCTCTTTCAGCCGCGTCGCCGTCTCGGGATGATGCGTTTCCTGTGTTTCCTCTGGAGTCCACACCTCACAGACAGGTATGCTCAGCCCTCACACACTCCCTTAGAAACACACACTACTCACACAAAGAGTTCTGCCATCACGCACATGAAGACTGGTCAGACCTTCAGGAGATAGAACAGTGAAACTCCTCGTTGACAAGAAGTGACAAGAAAACATCCCTAAATTTCTGACAGTGAACATCAGTGTTTTACTGTACATAGGAAGTGTTATTGTAACATCAGTGTAAACCTCGTGGGTCAGGGGGTCAGGGGTCAGGTTATCCTACATTAGGGTTATTAACAACAGAAACTGAATAATCACATGTAAAAATAAACACTGCTTAGTTTTCACTGTATGATTTAAATATATCCTGATTCTTATTAAAGCTACAAAAGTTATTCAACCAAGAGCAGCGAGTGATGTTCTCTGTCTTTAGTTCATGACCCCAGTTATTGCAAGTCGTTGCGATGTATATTGTGATATATATTTGTGATATTTGGATATTTCCGCTGTACTGTGCAGCTCTACTGGATCCAGCTCGAGCCTTAAACTTGGCAGACGACAGCTTCAGCGCGCTTATAATAAACAGAGTGACATCGTGGTTTGGTGTGACGCTGATCTAACTCTTGTGCTCCTGTCACCGGTGTGTTGTGCTCAGGGTGTGTGTGTGCATCAGATGGAGCTCATGCGCCTGGCTCCGCCTCTTCCTCCACTGCCGCCCCCTGATGAAGACGAGCCGCCGCCCAAACCACCCTTCGCCGACGAGGAGGAGGAGGAGGAGATGCTGCTGCGGGAGGAGCTGCTCAGAGCCCTGGCCAGCAGACGCGCGCGCCCAGAGGTGTGTGTGTGTGTGTGTGTGTGTGTGTGTGTGTGTGTGTGTGTGTGGAGGAGCTGCTCAGAGCCCTGGCCAGCAGACGCGCGCGCCCAGAGGTGTGTGTGTGTGTGTGTGTGTGTGTGTGGAGGAGCTGCTCAGAGCCCTGGCCAGCAGACGCGCGTGCCCAGAGGTGTGTGTGTGTGTGTGTGTGTGTGTGTGTGTGTGTGTGTGTGTGTGTGTGTGTGTGCGTGTGCGTGTGCGTGTGCGTGTGCGTGTGTGTGTGTGTCGAGGAGCTGCTCAGAGCTGTGGTGTGTGTGTGTGTGTGTGTGTGTGACGATCTGTTGTGTCCTCAGGACTCCAGCACCAGCGGGCCGCCCTCTCCTGCGCTCAGAGCTGTGGTTCAGCCCAGGAACAACCTCTCGTCGGTCAGCCTGAACACCGTGGCCTCTCGTGCGCGAGCGCTCCGGTTCATCCGCGCACACCCCGCGCCCAAAGCCCCGTTCGTGGTGAGTGTGATGAGACGCAGAGAAGAGAGTGCTTGATCAAGGCGTTCCCATGTGACTGTGTGTGTGTGTTCCAGCTGCCCCGACACAAGGCCGTGGTGGTGCGCCTGAACGCGTCTGATGACAGCGACTCTGAGGCCGAGAGTGAAAGCCCCGCTCAGACTGTGTTCGGGGGCCTGGAGTCCATGATTAAAGAGGCTCGCAGGACCGTAGAGGTGTGTGTGTGTGTGTGTGTGTGACGAGTCCCTTCCCTCCACTCATTCTGACCCAAAACCTTTCTTCTTTTTTTGAGTGTTCATCGGAGGAGTCCGAGACCTGAGGGCTTTTGTCGCACTTGAACCACGAATACACATTTCAAGGAGTTTTGTGGTTGAAACAAAAAAAGTAACAAATCCTTCCCTCTCGGGTTAATTTGACCCTCTTAGGAATGAATGGAATGCGAGGAATGTTTCAGTACATATAGAAAAACCTAAAAAAAACTAAATTCAAACTAAAAATGCTAAAACTTTACCAAAAAACTGATTTTATAATGTCTACATGTGTATCTGAATGCACACTGAAGTGAACTGGCTTTAGGACCCAGAGGAACAGCTCATTAGCTCCATATAGAGATATAAGACCATCTAGAGTCATGAAATATCATCTTATATTATCTATTTCCCACAAGAGGACAACGACTCCCAATGTAAGATATTTAGAGCTAAATTGAAAGAGTTATGCATGAAATTGTGTTATTTTGAAAGTGAAATTACTATTTATTTATTTTATTTTTGTATCAAATCTAGTAAATTAAAGATCAAATCTAAAAATATAAATGAAATAAAAAAGAGAGGGAAAGATGTGTTAGATGAAGGTTAGTTGAAGGTTAACGCTCGTGCTCCACTGATACATCCTCCGATATTTGTTTTATTTAATTTAAATGATCGTCATGGATAATTCGATCACATGGTCAAGTTTGTCCGATATGAAGCAGGTGTTCAGAGGCAGGACTGCAGTGATGCGGATGAGGTTTCCTGCAGTTCAAACACTGATCTGACATCATTAGCATGTAGTAACGCATCACTGCAGCCGTGTGTGATCTCTCCGCTCCTGCTTTCAGGCAGCCAAGCCCAAACACTCGGCGTCGGAGAAGGAGAATGACCCGGGGAAGAGTGCGGAGGCGGCTCCTGGTGCGCAGGAGTATCGGCTGCTCAGAGACGACATGGCCAGGTCTGCAGTCACATGATCAGGCTTCACACCTCACATCCTCTTACTGTGACACATGCTTCTGGAACTATAACTAATGATATGTGCACTTTAACCCCTCGTGTGCTGTTCCTCAGTCTGGAGAAGCAGAGATTGGGCCGGCTGGAGCTCGTGGGCGTCCCGTACACACACACACACTCTCCTGCGGGATCCGACTCAGAGCTGGAGCTCATGGGGAGAGTGGCCGACCTGCAGGAGAAGTTCAGTCAGCACAGGTGAGCGCACACACACACACACACACACACACACACACACACACACACACACACACACACACACACACACACACACACACACACACTGATGAGTGTTTCCCTCAGGGCACAGCTGTGTAAAGACGAGGCTCTGCTGAAGCAGCTCCAGCACTCACACACACACACACACACACACACACACACACACACACTCACACACACACACACTCACACACACACACTGATGTGTGTTTCCCTCAGGGCGCAGCTGTGTAAAGACGAGGCTCTGCTGAAGCAGCTCCAGCTCTCTCACACACACACTCACACACACACACACACTCACACACACACACACACACACACACACTCACACACACACACTCACACACACACACACACACACACACACTGATGAGTGTTTCCCTCAGGGCGCATCTGTGTAGAGGCTCTGCTGAAGCAGCTCCAGCTCTCTCACACACACACACACACACACTCACACACATACACACACACACACTGATGAGTGTTTCCCTCAGGGCGCAGCTGTGTAAAGACGAGGCTCTGCTGAAGCAGCTCCAGCTCTCTCACACACACACTCACACACACACACACTCACACACACACACACACACACACTCACACACACACACTGATATGTGTTTCCCTCAGGGCGCAGCTGTGTAAAGACGAGGCTCTGCTGAAGCAGCTCCAGCTCTCTCACACACACACTCACACACACACACACACTCACACACACACACACACACACACACACACTCACACACACACACTCACACACACACACTGATGTGTGTTTCCCTCAGGGCGCAGCTGTGTAAAGACGAGGCTCTGCTGAAGCAGCTCCAGCTGCAGGAGCTGAAGAAGAGGGAGTGTGTGCGCGCGGCCGAGGGGAAGGTGTCGCGGCTGAAGGAGCAGCTGCTAGCGTCAGAGAAGATCGCGAGCGCTAATAGAGTGTTGCTGAAGAAGCTGCAGGAGCAGGTGAGAGCCGCGCTTACTCTTCTCGCTTTACTCTCACACTCCACAGGCAAGGTTATATATATAGCGCATAAAATCACAAGTGCTGGACATAAAAGGAAACAAATACATGGGATTAAAAATGAAATGCATAAGAAATAAAAATAACAATAGAAGGATGGAGTCAGAGTTTCACAGATGCCTTGATTGAACTGAAAAATGAATGATTGAATAATGGATGTTTGCAGGGAGCGTTTGAAATGTTTTACTTTTCCCAACTTCTGTGATTTATTTAATTGAATTCTTCTTGAATCTGTTTTAATGGTTACATTTATATTAAAGGAATGAAAATACAGTCATAATTCAGTTTTAAGTACAGCCACTAGATGGCAGCAGAGGACTACTCAACGGGTTTTCATTTAGATATAATGTTTAGACATTATAAAATAATTTCCAGAAGGAAACTTTTCAATTCTTTTCACATTTATTTGTATAGCGCTTTTCACAATACACATCGTTTCAAAGCAGCTTTACAGGAAGTCCACGTTACAATTTAGAGTGATCTGTTATCACTCTAAATTGTTAAACAATATAATAATTTAAGGCAGAAACTATGAGCTCATTGAAGTAATGAATACTTGTGACACAGGAAATTGTAGCATTGGTGGATGTTGATTCAGTGTCATTCCGCGTTATACATTAAATTCCAGTTTTTTAGCTGTATTGTGTGTGTTTTGCACATCAGTGTAACCCTCAGGTGTGTGTCCCGCAGGTTCAGCGAGTGCAGCACCGCGTGAGCTTGAAGAAGCAGCAGTCTGTGAAGCTGAAGAGAGATCTCACTCAGGCCACACTGAAGCGCAGCTCGTCCGCCGCCGGCTACCCGGTAAACCTGCACAACACACTGATGATGGAGCCTGTGGAGTAGGGTTGGGAATCAAATACTTGTTATAAAATTAAAAATTTGATTCCTTTTGTGAGCATTTCAATATGACTTTAAACCATTCAAGCGTGAGACGACTCTGTTTTCTGTGTTGTTCACAGATGTGTATCAGTATATTGGAACTGTGCAGATCTTAAAAAGTGACAGAAGCCTAATATTCCTGCCTTTTACTTGTCTTTAATAATGCTTAATGTATATTAGCTATGCTAGTTGTTGTTCTAACGTAAGCGTTCTTTAGCCTGTTGGTTTTTGTTCATGAATATTGAGCTACAATTAAACTTTTTGTAATAAGACTAAATGCGAATGATATCGAAGTGTTATTTTTTACGTTCTCGGAATCGAAATTAGTAATCGAGATAAGCAGAATCGGAATCGTTAAATTTGAACGATACCCAACCCTACAGTGAATGAGTGCGTGTTGTGTGCCGACGGCATGACTGTGTGTTGTGTTGTCAGCCGGTGAAGGTGCGGCGCGTGGACCACTCGGACGTTCATTACGCGGAGCTCATCGCGCAGAAGCAGCGGCTGCAGCAGCTGGAGTCTGAATACGCCCTGAAGATCCAGAAGCTGAAGGAGGCGCAGGCGTTACGCCAAGCTGAGCCGCGGGCCGCTCCCCCGCAGACGCCCGGTGCGCTGTACCCGCTCCCCCAGCCCTCGCTGCACGACCTCACGCAGGACAAGCTAGCCCTGTCCAGCGAGTGCGCGGAGGCGGAGGAGGACGAGCAGGTTCCCGCCGCGGCGACGCCCACCGCCCGTCGGCGCTCCTTCAGGGAGTCCGGCTCCTTCACCAAACCCAAGCTGTGCCACCCGGAGACGCCCGCCGCCTCGCCCATGCCCGTCAAACAAGCTAAAGCGGAGCTGCTGCTGGGCCTGGACCTGGAGGACCTGTGTCAGAGGTACACGCTGAGCCCCAGCCTCCCCGAGCTCCTGCGGGAGGAGACGCGCTCGCTCCGAGACACCGCACTGCCTCCTGGGAAGGTACAGTACAGCTAGCTCTAAAGGTGACATATAAATCTCTGGTGTCCCCAGAATGTGTCTGTGAAATCTCAGCTCAAAATCCCAGATTATTTATTATAGCTTGTCAAATTTGCCCCTTTTTGGGTGTGAGCAAAAACACGCCGTTTTTGTGTGTGTACCTTTAAATGCAAATGAGCTGTTACTCCGCCTCTGTTCAGAGGAGGGCGGAGCCTTTACACAAGCTTCAGAAACTCCAGCAATAACAAAACAATACAAGTGAAATACACTTGGATATCATCAGCGTAACTATGAAAGTTGAGACCATGCCGTCTGATGGTCTGGCCTAGTGGCAGCACATAAATGAGAAATAAGAGAGGACTGAGTACAGAACCTTGAGGTACACCATGAGAAATAGTGACCGTACGGGATCGATTCTCACTTATCCGAACAAATTGCTGTCTACCCGATAGATATGAAGTTAACCACAGAAGAGCCGCACCAGTGATGCCTATTGCAGACAGTGGAGAGAGAAGAGTAGAGTGGCACACAGTGTCGATTATAGCACTGAAACACCATGATATGTGAAAGTGTTTCCTTCTCTTGTGTTGATTGTGTCATGCAGGTCGTGCAGGTGGACTTCGACTCATGGGCCGCTCATCAGAGCCGAGTGGAGGCGAAACCAGAACCGTTCGGACCATATCACAGTCCTTTACTGGTCTTTAAATCATACAGGTGTGGCTCGCCTCAAGCGCAAAGTGTGCTTCAGTTTTCACGCGTACGCTAGTGTGTGTGACGTAGATGTTGTCATCATCAGCATAGTATGCACACAGCCAACTCGCACAATTCTCTTTTACATTTTTTTTTATGTGATATTATACCACATTGTTATCAGTGTTAAATGCCTAGTGTCCGCACCAGAGCTGAAGTATACTGTGCTCTCATCAGTAGTGTTTCCAGCTGTCAGTCACTCAGTCCTGTCACATGTTCAGGTTCAGCCCGTATTACCGGACCAAAGAGAAGCTTTCCCTGCGCTCGCTGTCCTACAGCAACATGATCGAGCCCAAGAAGAGTTTCTGCCGCTTCCACCTCACCGGCACCTGCAACGACGACGACTGCGCCTGGTACGTGTGTGTGTGTGTGTGGCTGAGGCTGTGTTTGAGTGTGTGACTGAAGCGGTGTGTGTGTTTGAGTGTGTGACTGAAGCGGTGTGTGTTGCGTATGTGTCTGAAGCGGTGTGTGTGTTTGAGTGTGTGACTGAAGCGGTGTGAGTGTGTGGCTGAAGCGGTGTGTGTGTGTATGGTGTGTTGAGTGTGTGTCTGAAGCAGTGTGTGACTGAAGCGGTGTGTGTGTTTGAGTGTGTGGCTGAAGCGGTGTGTGTGTGTATGGTGTGTTGAGTGTGTGTCTGAAGCGGTGTGTTGAGTGTGTGTCTGAAGCGGTGTGTGTGTTGAGTGTGTGTCTGAAGCGGTGTGTGTGTTGAGTGTGTGTCTGAAGCGGTGTGTGTTGAGTGTGTGTCTGAAGCGGTGTGTGTGTTGAGTGTGTGTCTGAAGCGGTGTGTGTGTGTGTGTGTGTTTCAGGCAGCACATGAGGAACTGCACGTTCAGCGAGGGCCAGCTCTTCCAGGACCTGCTCTCCTACTGCCTGCCTCTGATTGGCTGCTCGGACGCCAGCGCCACCAGTGACATCAGCAGCGCCACAGGTAACCGCGTCACATGACCTCTGGGGGCGATCGGCTCAGAGCTGTAGATCATGAGCTCTGACTCTCCTGTTCACAGAGAAGTACATCAAGAAGCTGTTCGGGGCCAATAAGGACCGCATGGGCACGGACCAGAAGGCCGTTCTGCTCGTGAGCAAAGTCAACGAGAGGCTGAAGCACAGTGAGTGCTCGTGTCTGATGCGGTGTCTGTGTCTGATGGCTTTAGCTTGCGCCGCCACTGATCGTTGTGTTTCTCTCAGTTCCTCCCTTCACCACGTATAAGTCCCAGAGGAAGTGGAGACCTGAGTCTCAGAGAGTGAAGAGCTCCAGTCAGGAGGATGAAGATCACGCCAGCGTGGACGTCACCGTTCCTGTCCGACACGGTCAGAGTCCCACATGATCACATGACTGAGCTGTGAACGCATGACTGAGCTGTGAGCGCATGATCACATGACTGAGCTGTGAACGCATGACTGAGCTGTGAACGCATGACTGAGCTGTGGGCGTATGATCACATGACTGATCTGTGGGCGTATGATCACATGACTGATCTGTGGGCGTATGATCACATGACTGAGCTGTGGGTGTATGATCACATGACTGAGCTGTGGGCGTATGATCACATGACTGAGCTGTGATCACATGACTGAGCTGTGGGCGTATGATCACATGACTGAGCTGTGAACACATGACTGAGCTGTGAACACATGACTGAGCTGTGGGTGCATGAACACATGACTGAGCTGTGGGTGCATGATCACATGACTGAGCTGTGAACACATGACTGAGCTGTGGGTGCATGATCACATGACTGAGCTGTGGGTGCATGATCACATGACTGAGCTGTGAGCGTATGATCACATGACTGAGCTGTGAACGTTTGATCACATGACTGAGCTGTGGGTGTTTGATCACATGAATGAGCTGTGGGTGTATGATCACATGACTGAGCTGTGGGTGTATGATCACATGACTGAGCTGTGGGCGTATGATCACTGTGAACACATGACTGAGCTGTGAACACATGACTGAGCTGTGGGTGCATGATCACATGACTGAGCTGTGGGTGCATGATCACATGACTGAGCTGTGAGCGTATGATCACATGACTGAGCTGTGGGCGTATGATCACATGACTGAGCTGTGGGCGTATGATCACTGTGAACACATGACTGAGCTGTGAACACATGACTGAGCTGTGGGTGCATGATCACATGACTGAGCTGTGGGTGCATGATCACATGACTGAGCTGTGGGCGTATGATCACTGTGAACACATGACTGAGCTGTGAACACATGACTGAGCTGTGGGTGCATGATCACATGACTGAGCTGTGGGTGCATGATCACATGACTGAGCTGTGAGCGTATGATCACATGACTGAGCTGTGAACGTTTGATCACATGAATGAGCTGTGAACTGTGTGATGATGTGTGTTGCGCTCTGACAGATGGCGTGCAGGAGCGCTGGCCGTGGGCTGATGTGTGTGTGACGCAGGATGACAAGCGCTACTTCGCCAGCGAGACGGATGACATCAGTAACCTGGAGACCAGCGTGCTGGAGAGTCCCAACCACGTGCAGCTGTGGATCAAGCTGGCCTTCAAATACCTCAATCAGAAGGACACGTGAGTGCGGTGCCACACCACTGGGAACTACACTCCTGTCATGCTCCCAGTGCCACACCACTGGGAACTACATTCCTGCCATGCTCCCAGTGGCTCCCAGTATGCTGTGCAGTGTTTGTGTTTTCTGTCTGCTTTCCTTCGCTCTGTTGATGGTTCATTTTATTATTGTCATTTTTATTTCATTAAATCACAACCTTTGGAATTTGATAATCACACTAAGTTACAATTTGAGTTTATTTCGATATATAGTGACGCCCAATAAAATCATCATGTGTAGGGCTCGACATTAAGCCTGTTCGTGTGCTCGTCCTGCACTAGTAAATCTGTCACTTGTCCGAGTAAAAAAGTTGCTTATCCGTGTTTTTTTTTTTTTTGTTGTAAATATAATTTATTGTGAAGCAATATTCTCATCAGTGTTAAATAAGCATTGATATATTTAAATCTGCATATTGTCATATCTGCACCTTTAATTAAATGTATGCTTCATCGTTCATTTTAAATTCTTAAATTTGATCAATAAATTCGATTAGAATAAGACGACACTACAGGGCTGTTACCCTTGAGCGGTGATCAAATTAAATAATTTACACTGTTATGAGATTGTTTTTTCAATGTATGAATAAGAAGTGTTGGAAAGAATAATACTTTTAAACCCGAAACTAAACCACCAGTAGGTGGCGGCAGGTGACCGTCTTAATGAAGGAGTCGTTCATTCAAAGGATTCGTTCAGATTACCGATTCGTTCAAGCGACTGATTCATTCAGTGATGAAAGCACGGTTACGTGTTGCTGTGAGATGATGGTTCTGCTATGATCTTTGTTTGGAACTATTTTCGCTGCTGAAACAGAACAAAAACATTCAATATTGCGTCTAAAACATAAGTGACTTAATTTGAGCTGTTGTTACATAGATGAGCGTTAATGTCGAGCCCTGATTTGGTTATTTTCTTATGCAACAGTGTGCGACAATTGTGTTGCATCATCATCATCCTCTGTGTGTGTGTGTAGCTCTGTGTCGGAGTGTCTGGACGCGGCGCTGAACACGCTGTCGCGCGCGCTGGAGGATAACCGCGAGCAGGCTGAGGTGTGGTGTCACTACCTGACGCTGTTCTCGCGGCGAGCCAGCAGGGAGGAGCTGCAGGAGATGTGTGAGATGGCCGTCGAGCACGCGCCGCACTACGATGTCTGGTGGACCGTGAGTCTGGTGCTCTTTCCTGAACCACAAATAATCCTCAACGGCCTTCTTTATAACAAGACGACTCCAGCGTCGTGAAATGAAAACTGTGACTATATTTACATGCAATATCGGTGAATAGTCCCCCTGTAGTCAATAATTGTATCCCTTAACTCATCTTTGATCACCAAAATTACATATTTAAAAGTTTTTTTTCCTTAAAAATATCTTGACTGTAACTCGACACCCTTGCCTCATTTAGTATTCGCGGTTCTATGAATTTGCAAATGAGCCCCGCCTCCACTCACTCACTCAGCTCAGAGATCCACTGGTTGACGATCACACGTTGATCTGATTGGTTACAAGGTAGTTTGTGACGTCAGAAACACCAGCGATTTCAAAGCGTGTTTTTGAGACTGTCTTTGGTTCACTGCAGTTTTAAGGAGAAAATACTCAGCAATGGTGTCGACTTATGAATTTACACATGTTTTGTCTAAAAGCAGATGAAAAACACCACATAGATACATAAACATAGAAGTTTCTTGTTTTACCAGTTTTCATAACGTAGAGAGTGTTAATTTATATGATAAATAGCCGATAATAAATCAGGTCAAATAAACCAAGTGTATGACATGCATGTCGACATTCTCTTGATTTGTGCTTATAGCTGAAAGTACAATAATTCTGATGAAAATACATATCAAATAATATACAACAATCATAATTTTGAGCAAAATAATCATGATTATAAAATTGACCATTGTGCAACATGATGGAAAGTTTTCATTGCTGAAAACTGCATTAAAATGACAAGACATTTAGTTGACTTAAACATGCCTAGACTGACGAGATCTGTGGTTGTGTGTGTGTTCCAGTACATGAGCGTGGAGAGCGCCTTCGAGGGCAAGGACTACGTGTGCGGGCGTCTGATCGTGCACCTGCTGGAGCCATCACATGACCTCGGGCCAGATGTGCTGCGGGCGTCACATGACCTCGGGCCAGATGTGCGCTCCTTCCAGCTGCTGGAGTCGCTGCTGTTCAGGGTCCAGCTCAGTGTGTTCAGCGGCCGGCACACCAGCGCACGAAACACACTCAAGGTCTCGCTTGCAGACTCACACTTATTCTGGTCTACTGTTTTAGATTTAGATATGATTTATATCTCATTCAGTGTGACTGATAACTCTCTAATAGAGTCCTGCACGGGTTCGGGTACCTGCGGGTGACCCGCAAATTTTGCTCAAACGGGTGAAAAATATCCAACTGTGTCGGGTGCGGGTCGGGTCGGACACGGGGAAACACGGGTCTAAACCCGGGTTTAAAACAATCACATGCAAACGTAAAAATATATGCATATTTTTAGGAACACATCTACAAAAATATTCCTGTATTTCAAGTTGATCAAATAATTTAAAATCCACATGCCCACGCCCACGCGCCACCACGCCCTCCCAAGATCTATAACGTTACCTAGGCTACTACTTTCACTTTTAAAAATTCCTCATAACCGCGCGCGCGATCTGCTTGCAGTCGTCGAGATGCTGAGGAGTTGAAGAAAAGAATAGCTAGTGGAGATTGTAAAGTTGTCGACAATACGTCATCAAAAGGCAAGTCCAGTGTGTGGGAGAAATTTGGAGTTATCTGAAGAAAACAATATATTGTGAAAGGCTTTGCTGCATTTTCGTGTTGGATAGCCGCAAATGTGGAACTTCATCGCCGAGGAAGCACGCAGATAACTGTGGTAACCAACCAAGCAGTTCTATCGAACAGTATTTTTCAAATTTAACACTGTTCAGTATGTGTGGTGTGCAGGGCGTGTTTGAACCCAAAATTGTTAGATGTAGGCTAGACGAAATTGCGTGGCAGATAGTGTTGTAGCCGCGTCTGTTAGGCTACTCAGTTTTGTGGTAACGTTAGTTCTTCATGTACCAGCCTTTTGACAGTTTCGGCTGAAGTTGTCCTTGTGTTAATTGTCCTTATAACTTCTGTATGACCTGGCAATAAACATTTTTGTAATTGTGTCTATAATGTGATTGGCTAAACTGATTTTATTTCGGGTGCAGGTCGGGTGTCGGTTCTATTTTAAGCGGGTCGGGTGCGGATTTTAATTAGTGCAGTTGACGGATAACGGGTCGGATGCAGTTTGAAGCACTGCGGGTACGGGCAGGTGCGGATTTACAAAATCGGATCCGTGCCGGACTCTGCTCTCTAACTCTCTGTACAATAAGCTCTCATTTGTTAACATTAGTTAGTGTGTTAACTAACAATGAACAATATATTTGTACAATCTTTATTGGTGGAAGCGGGTTCTGATCATAGACGTACTCTAGCGGTCTCAGGCCATTGTTTGTAAAGGAGGTTGTGTGTGTGTGTCTGCAGAGCGCGCTGGACTCGAGCGTGTCGGGTCACCTAACCGTGGCGGACCGCTGTCTGGCCTGGCTCTCCTACATCCACCTGGTGGAGTTCGGCCGTCTCCCGCCCTCGCTGTATGACCCGGCCAGCTCCAGCCCGTCCAGGATGGTGTGCACAGACGCCTTGCTCATCCCCTGGAGCCCGGCTCGGGACGGCCACACACCTGACACCATCATCAGCCTGTTCACAGGTGACCCTGCCCACATCACACACACCTGGCACCATCATCAGCCTGTTCACAGGTGACCCTGCCCACATCACACACTCCTGACACCATCATCAGCCTGTTCACAGGTGACCCTGCCTACATCACACACACCTGACACCATCATCAGCCTGTTCACAGGTGACCCTGCCCACATCACACACACCTGACACCATCATCAGCCTGTTCACAGGTGACCCTGCCCACATCACACACTCCTGACACCATCATCAGCCTGTTCACAGGTGACCCTGCCCACATCACACACTCCTGACACCATCATCAGCCTGTTCACAGGTGACCCTGCCCACATCACACACTCCTGACACCATCATCAGCCTGTTCACAGGTGACCCTGCCCACATCACACACACCTGACACCATCATCAGCCTGTTCACAGGTGACCCTGCCCACATCACACACTCCTGACACCATCATCAGTCTGTTCACAGGTGACCCTGCCCACATCACACACACCTGACACCATCATCAGCCTGTTCACAGGTGACCCTGCCCACATCACACACCATAATCCAGTGCATGTGAACTGCTTGACCTCATGTCAGTGTCTCATTGATCATAAGATCATTGACGTGATCTGTTATAATATATATCGGCTTCCAAATATACAGAATTATCGGTATCTGACAGTATATCAGTTATGGGCTTCCGAATATACAGAATTATTGGTATCGGACAATATATCACTTATCGGCTTCCAAATTTACAGAATTATTGGTATCGGCCAATATATCAGTTATCGGCTTCCGAATATACAGAATTATCGGTATCTGACAGTATATCAGTTATCGGCTTCCAAATATACAGAATTATTGGTATCTGACAGTATATCAGTTATCGGCTTCCGAATATACAGAATTATCGGTATCGGCCAATATATCAGTTATCGGCTCCCAAATATACAGAATTATCGGTATCTGACAGTATACCAGTTATCGGCTTCCCGGCTTCCAAATATACAGAATTATTGGTATCGGCCAATATATCAGTTATCGGCTTCCGAAAATACAGAATTATCGGTATCGGCCAATTTATCAGTTATCGGCTTCCAAATATACCGAATTATCGGTATCGGCCAATATATCAGTTATCGGCTTCCGAATATACAGAATTATTGGTATCGGACAATATATCAGTTATCAGCTTCCAAATATAAAGAATTATTGGTATCGGCAAATATATCAGTTATCGGCGTCCGACTATAAAGAATTATTGGTATCGGCCAATATATCAGTTATCGGCTTCCAAATATACAGAATTATTGGTATCGGCCAATATATCAGTTATCGGCTTCCAAATATAAAGAATTATTGGTATCGGTCAATATATCAGTTATCGGCTTCCAAATATACAGAATTATTGGTATCGGCCAATATATCAGTTATCGGCTTCCAAATATAACGAATTATCGGTATCGGCCAATATATCAGTTATCGGCTTCCAAATATACAGAATTATCGGTATCGGCCAATATATCAGTTATCGGCTTCCAAATATAACGAATTATCGGTATCGGCCAATATATCAGTTATCGGCTTCCAAATATAAAGAATTATTGGTATCGGACAATATATCAGTTATCGGCTTCTAAATATACAGAATATACAGAATTATCGGTATCGGCCAATATATCAGTTATTGGCTTCCAAATATACAGAATTATCGGTATCGGACAATATCAGTTATCGGCTTCCAAATAAACAGAATTATCGGTATCGGCCAATATATCAGTTATTGGCTTCCAAATATACAGAATTATCGGTATCGGACAATATCAGTTATCGGCTTCCAAATAAACAGAATTATTGGTATCGGACAATATATCAGTTATCGGCTTCCAAATATACCGAATTATCTGGTATCGGCCAATTTTTCAGTTATCGACTTCCAAATATAAAGAATTATTGGTATCGGACAATATATCAGTTATCGGCTTCTAAATATACAGAATATACCGAATTATCGGTATCTGCCAATGTATCAGTTATTGGCTTCCAAATATACAGAATTATCGGTATCGGCCAATATATCAGTTATCGGCTTCCAAATATACAGAATTATCGGTATCGGCCAATATATCAGTTATCGGCTTCTAAATATACAGAATTATCGGTATCGGACAATAGATCAGTTATCGGCTTCTAAATATACAGAATTATCGGTATCGGCCAATATATCAGTTATCGGCTTCTAGGCTTGTTGCGATAGTCGGTGTTACCGGTGATACACGGTGTTTAACCCACCTACCGGTCATAGCACTTGACCACCGGCACCGTCCCCATCGTGTTGAAGTTTTAGCCTATAGCAATAAAGCACTTAATTCAGTTAGTGACTACGTGCCTTCGTAATTTAGCGTAAGCGGAACGAGCGCCGCAGTAAAGCAGCAGGTGTCCGATTTCATTTATCATTTGAGGAGAGTGAGGCGAGCTAACTGGCAAAGGATGGCGGAAGATCTGGTTTCAAAGCGAAATGCAAAAGCACCTATTTGGAAATATTTTGGATTCAAACCAAATGCCAACAGGGAACCTGAAAACCTTAACGAGGCAACCTGTAAACTTTGCCTGATGAAAGTGGCAGCATCCGGAGGTAACACTTCGAATTTACACGCACATCTTTTAACAGCTTAACGTGAGTTTAATTTTTATATTCGTTTTTTTTTTGCACTTAAGTGTCCAGTGATTATTCGGGTAGGCTACCTTATTTAACGAAGTTTTGGATGTTCGTTCGTTTCATATTCGATGGTTGTGCGGTGTTTTTTGTTTTTTTTCTGAAAAAGGCAGGCACTTTATTTAACGAATAGTGAATTTTTTTATATAATTTCTTGTTTGATACTTGCACGATGTGTGCAGTGGTTCGTTTTGTTAATAAATGCACTTTAAAGGTGTTTCATAAGTGCTTTTGTTTAGTTTTTGCATGGTGTGTCAAGTTATTATTCATTTTGCAATAAAGATGTGTGTAATACAAGCGAGTTTCTTATTGTTTTGTGTATTTTTATTAAGAATAAAATAAATTAACCCATGATTAATTCAAACAAATGCTACTGAATTGCCGCTAATTAAAGTGAAAGTAAATTGAGACGTGTGCACGTCCGCATTTTCGGCCACCCGAAATCCCCGACACGCATTACCGTTTTTTTTACACGTCGATTAACCGGTGGAAAAAATCCGTCACCGCAACATCCCTATCGGCTTCTAAATATACAGAATTATCGGTATCGGCCAATATATCAGTTATCGGCTTCCAAATAAATAATGTGTGTGTGTGTCCTGTAGATGCTGTGAGCCGCTGCACAGATGAGCGCTTGTCCTCCAGTGAGCAGATTCAGGCCTGTTTCCCCCTTCACTCAAACCTCATTCACCTGTACCGGCGGCTGGACAGGTACAGCACTGCTCCCATCACGAGGCTTCTGAAGTCTGTGCTGTCACTGATGCCATATGCTTTCAGGTGTGCGGAGGCGGTGTCTCTGTGTGAGCGTCTGCTGGTGGAGTGCCCGCTCTACTGCCCCCTGCTGGAGCTCACCGGTGACCTGCTGGTGTGCTCGGGACACGCGGAGAGAGCCGAGGCCCTGTGGACAGGCGCTCATCAGGACCGCGCCGGCAGCGCTCGCGTATTCCTCCAGCTCAGCCGGTGTCTGCACTCTCAGGTGAGATGACAGACTCTGATCAGAGCTGAAACACAGTGCAGGTGTCCTGATGCTCATCTCTGTGAGTTTGTGTGTGTGTGCAGGGGAAATGCAGTGCTCTGGAAGAGCTCTTTGACAAGTTCATGCGCTCTTTCTGTGAATCTGTACCAGATCAGCTGAAGCCTCTAGATGTGCTACGGTAATGTCCTCACCGACACCACAGTCTGCAATGTGTGCTAGCATGAGCAGGGTTCCCTCTGTCACAGGATTATCCACGTCTGGGACAGGCAGCAGATCCTTCTAGTTGTTCTCCAGGGCTCGACAGTAAGGCCTGTCTGATGTCCCGGGGCCGTATGAAGGACACTCGGGGCCAGTGCTGCATTATTACAAAAGATTATCATTTTAAACACTCAAGAGATTTCAAACCATTCAGGCCTAAGAGAAAATAGCACACGAGTACCACATTTATAAGTAAATGATTAAAAAAAAAAAAGCTTATCCTGTAGTCACAAGCAGGGTTGGGAATGGAAAATCAATTCCAATTCTGGGATCGGATACTTGTTATAAAATTACAATTTCTATTCCTCTTATCGATTCCTTTGTGAGCATTTCAATATGACTTTAAACCATTCAAGCGCGAGACGACTCTGTTTTCTGTTGTTCACAGATGTGTATCAGTATATTGGATCTGTGCAGATCTTAAAGTGACAGCAGCCTAATATTCCTGCCGTCTCTATAATAACACTAATCAAACAAAGACAAAGAGAAAATCCACTCGTTCTTGACTGAATAACTTTTATAACTATATTTGTAATATATATTTTATTTATAATGTGCATTGATATTTTACATTTGATTCCAGTTTATGTTCAAATACCTGAAAATCTTAAACTTTATTTTAATCGCATATGTTTTCAGTTTTATCTATTCGTTGCGATTGCTAATGATTTTTTTGTTCTTTTTAAATGAGTGTTTACTTGTCTTTAATAATGCTTGAAATGTTAGGCTAGTTGTTTTTCTATGGTATTTTTAAACCACAGGCAAACGTTCCTGTAAGTGTTCTTTAGCCTGTTGATTTCTGTTCATGATAATCAGCTACAATAGTGTTTTGTAAAAAGACTAAATGAATATCAAATTTTTAAAAAAAAATGTTTTACCTTATTGGAATCGATAAGCAGAATCGCTCAAATTCAAACGATAACCAACCCTAGTGACAAGTGACCGGAGAAACCATGGAAATTCAGAAGAAATGTTTCAAATCTGGTTTGGTTGTTTTCTCTGACAGGTGATGCCATGTTTCCTGTGTCTTACTGCCTTTTCTATGTGCAGTATTTGTTTCAAGATCTGATGTTTGTGATTTCAGCCATGTTCTTGGTGTTGAAACTCAAGATTTGCTGAAAGCTCCAACCCTCAGAGATGATGTTGAGCATGAGATGGAGTACCTGCACCTCCTTCATTGGTGCGTCCCGCTGCTGCCCGCCTCGCTCTGCTCTCCACATGCTTCCCTTCTCTCCACACACACACGCCTCGCTCTGCTCTCCACACACACTTCCCTTCTCTCCACACACACACGCCTCGCTCTGCTCTCCACACACACTTCCCTTCTCTCCACACACACACGCCTCGCTCTGCTCTCCACACACACTTCCCTTCTCTCCACACACACACGCCTCGCTCTGCTCTCCACATGCTTCCCTTCTCTCCACACACACACGCCTCGCTCTGCTCTCCACACACACTTCCCTTCTCTCCACACACACACGCCTCGCTCTGCTCTCCACATGCTTCCCTTCTCTCCACACACACACGCCTCGCTCTGCTCTCCACACACACTTCCCTTCTCTCCACACACACACGCCTCGCTCTGCTCTCCACACACACTTCCCTTCTCTCCACACACACACGCCTCGCTCTGCTCTCCACACACACTTCCCTTCTCTCCACACACTCGCCTCGCTCTGCTCTCCACACACTTCCCATCTCTCCACACACTCGCCTTGCTCTGCTCTCCACACACTTACCCTTCTCTCCACACACACGCCTCACTCTGCTCTCCACACACTTACCCTTCTCACCCCGACTCTTGCGTTTCCACAGCTTCTGGCAGTCTACCTTTGGCAGTGCGAGAGAGGCCATTGATGCGTTCGAGAAGGCTTTGGGAACCATTACAAAGTTGGAGTTAATTCACACGCTCTGGCTAGAGTAAGTAAACTATATAGTTTGTTAAACCTAATTCATGATTGGTTGACTGCCAAATTAAAATATCAAACGGAACGATAAAATATCGTTATTAATAGGTTAATGGTCATTTCAAATAAGCGTTTCTGTTCATAACGATTGAACTTGATTTCTTATTCAGTTTTGTTTGTTCCTGTTAAAGTTAATTTCGAGCCTTTCTTAGCAGTATTGGCCAAATTTCCATGTCAGTGCTGTTATCAGCTTCCAAATATACAGAATTATCGGTATCGGACAATATATCAGTTATCAGCTTCCAAATATACAGAATTATCGGTATCGGACAATATATCAGTTATCAGCTTCCAAATATACAGAATTATTGGTATCGGCCAATATATCAGTTATCGGCTTCCAAATATAAAGAATTATCGGTATCGGCCAATACATCAGTCATCGGCTTCCAAATATAAAGAATTATCGGTATCGGCCAATATATCAGTTATCGGCTTCCAAATATAAAGAATTATCGGTATCGGCCAATACATCAGTCATCGGCTTCCAAATATAAAGAATTATCGGTATCGGCCAATACATCAGTTATCGGCTTCCAAATATAAAGAATTATCGGTATCGGACAATATATCAGTTATCAGCTTCCAAATATACAGAATTATTGGTATCGGCCAATATATCAGTTATCGGCTTCCAAATATAAAGAATTATCGGTATCGGCCAATACATCAGTCATCGGCTTCCAAATATAAAGAATTATCGGTATCGGCCAATACATCAGTCATCGGCTTCCAAATATAAAGAATTATCGGTATCGGCCAATATATCAGTTATCGGCTTCCAAATATAAAGAATTATCGGTATCGGCCAATACATCAGTCATCGGCTTCCAAATATAAAGAATTATCGGTATCGGCCAATACATCAGTTATCGGCTTCCAAATATAAAGAATTATCGGTATCGGCCAATACATCAGTCATCGGCTTCCAAATATAAAGAATTATCGGTATCGGCCAATATATCAGTTATCGGCTTCCAAATATAAAGAATTATCGGTATCGGCCAATACATCAGTCATCGGCTTCCAAATATAAAGAATTATCGGTATCGGCCAATATATCAGTTATCGGCTTCCAAATATAAAGAATTATCGGTATCGGCCAATACATCAGTCATCGGCTTCCAAATATAAAGAATTATCGGTATCGGCCAATACATCAGTTATCGGCTTCCAAATATAAAGAATTATCGGTATCGGCCAATACATCAGTCATCGGCTTCCAAATATAAAGAATTATCGGTATCGGCCAATATATCAGTCATCGGCTTCCAAATATAAAGAATTATCGGTATCGGCCAATATATCAGTTATCGGCTTCCAAATATAAAGAATTATCGGTATCGGCCAATATATCAGTTATCGGCTTCCAAATATAAAGAATTATCGGTATCGGCCATTGCATCCCTTCGTGAAACCCTTTTCAGAGATTTGTTTCTCAGTGCAGACAGTGGTGTGTTCCCTCTGGTAACGCCTGTCCTCTCTCGTCAGCTATCTGTCCTTCTCCAGCTGTAAGATGCTGGGTGAGCAGCCGAGTGTCCGTGAGCTGAAGATGTTCACGGGTCTGGTGCACCGCTGTCTGGAGACTGTGCCCACCAGACTCACCCTGCCCTTCAGCTCCTCGCAGTACTGGAGCAGCTTCAGCTTCCACAACCAGGTACGCCACTGGAAGCTTCACACCAGTCAATGCCAAGCCTCTTAAGGGTGCAAATGGTTTTTATTGCTGTCAGACAGGGTAGATGGTAGTGTGTTTGTATTTTGTGCTGTGTGCATTGCAGGTCATATCCTTCTGTTTGGGATGTTTCCCTCAATCCCAACATTCCCTTCTCCTGGAAAGATTTCAGCATATCATGCCAACCAATACTGAACTGGCCATAAGGTAATCAGACGACTTGCTTGGATTTATTCTGATGGTTTCTGACCTGAAGCTTGTGAAAAGTTCCAGTATTTCCCATTATATACGCGTGTATCGTTCCCTCAGATACCATTACTAGTTTTAGTTTTAATCATCTGTATGGTGTAAATATGTCTACGGTTAGGGTTACCCTAACCCTTCACTGAAGTGTTAAACTCTGTCTTCTCTGTAATAGGGAACTGTTTTATTCTTTAAATTAGCCAATAGGCGTCACTGGATACAAGCCACAGCTTCTGAAGGCTCTTTAATGTCCTGGAGTTTAGTGTTAATTGTCCTTGTGTAGGTTGCTGCAGCAGGAATGGCAGGATGGCAATGTTGAACATTTTAAATTGCAAAGCAGAATGTTGTGCAGTAGCGTCCCAACCTGTCTGGCCTTCTGGAAAATGTAAGTTCACGAGCTCCAAATACATCTAGCTACAATGCTTCTGTGTGTCCTAATGAGATGATATTCTAAAGTGTTCGGTGTAGTTCCACCTCTCTAGCGTAGCTTGTTTTGATAAAGACATGCTGTCATTTGTAAAATTTTCAATCAAATTGAGACTTTCCCTCCACCTTATATATTCCATATGTACAGGTAAAGACCCATGAGGTCACATGATATGAATTCTCCTTAAGACACACCCCCTGTTCCTGCGAGTGTAAGCGTTCACACGTGGCTGGCTCCCTAATAGCATACGATTGGTGGTTTGAATCGCACCCTCGCTGTTAGCTTGGTCTTCACTGTGTCTCGCATTGCCAACTGAAGATGAGCTTGACAGGTTCACAAGCCTCAGCTGAGTTGACCTAGCGAGGTTATTAGCAGAGCCGGCAGTGCAATGATATCCCAGTGCTCTGATATCCCAATGTTCTGATATCCCAGTGCTCTGATATCCCAATGCCTGAGAATCCTTGCTCCTGGTTTAATGATTAGACAGAGGCTCATAACTAATAAACAAATCTGAACTGTTGTTTTAAAGTCCCCCTGTAGTCAATAATTGTATCCTTTAAAACTCATCTTTGATCACCAAAATTAAAATTTAAAGTTTTTTCTTCACGCCTTAAAATATTTTGACTGTAACTCGACACCCTTGCCTCATTTAGTATGCGCGGTTCTATGAATCTGCAAATGAGCCCCGCCAATGAGCCCCGTGTTCCCGTCAGAAACACCAGCGATTTCAAAGCGTGTTTTTGAGACTGTCTTTGGTTCACTGCAGTTTTAAGGAGGAAATACTCAGCAATGCTGTCGACTTATGAACTTACACATGGTTAAAGTAAGATCATATGCTGTAACTGACTAGCCTGGGAAAACCCAGACAACTTCCGGCTCTACAGTAGTCTGGCAAAGAGCCCATTCAAGCCCATTTCAAATCCGTCAAAATCGCAGCACCAATCAGAAACGTTGAGGCGGGCTTTACACGATGACGATCGCTCTGATTAGTTTTAGGTCTATCCAATCGCGCCCAGAGGCATTTGAGCGACGTCCGTTGGTGAAGCGCACAAATGCATTATTATATTCAAATTGCAAACACATGAGGACAGTCTCCATGAAAGACCCACTGGCAGATGAACGTGCTGCTACACTTCTCTCCGAAACGGTAGGAAATTTAATTAGATTTAATAGAGGATTTTAACTGTGACACGATGATTGACAGGGCAGTTTACGTGACAGGACGCACGCGACAGATCCGTCCGATAAAGATGACGAAGTAGTATGTCCAAAAGCTTGCCTACTTTTTTGCTACACATTCAAAAGTAAATACCTTTTCTTCACAAAAAGAGTACATACTTTTATGGCGTAGTGTAACTTAGGGACGCAGCATATGTCTTTACACGATGATGATCGCTCTGATTGGTTTTAGGTTTATCCACTTGCGCCCAGAGGCATTTGAGCGACGTCCGTTGGTGACGCCCCTTTGGAAATGAGTTATTAATGAAGCTTTGCCAGACCATAACTCAGTTACTACTGAGAATGGTCTGGTTTTAACCAGGCTAGTCGACTTATGAATTTACACATGGTTTGTCGTAAAGCATATTAAAAACACCACATAGACACATAAACAAAAGGGGGATTTTAAAATGTCAATACTGTTTTCCCTTCCTCTTCTGGAGAAGCGGGTGTCAGAAACGGGAAGTTATGGAGCGCTTTGGGTTGCTAAATAACCCAGGGTGTCTCTGCTCTTCTGAAACTGGCTCCAGCTGTATTGGTGTTGGTATGAACCATAGACTGTAAAAAATATGGACAAAGTGTCTGTGACGTCACCCATAGACTTCTGAAGAATGGTTTTGAGGCCGTTTATGGGGGGTATGGGCGGCGCCATATTTCAATACAAATGTTCAGAAAGGATAACTTACAGGTATGATGTGTTGTGTCAGATCATGGCCGAGACGTCAAATTTCAGGAATTCCACTCGGCACAGCCTATGCTCGTTGTCAGCTGTCAATCAAGCTGTCAATCAAGCCCTTATTTGTCATACATTTTATATCTAAATACGATCTAAACTAACGAGTTAGAAAAAAATGCACCCCCCTCACAGTTGTCAGGCACTCGGAACCTATCGAAAAATACAATAAAAGTCCATGGGACCAACCTGTAAAAACATGAATTTATGCTGTGAAAACGGACATTTTAACATGGGGGTGTATGGACATTTGCTCCCTTTTGGGACCTGCCCCTAGCGGATTTTCGATGTATTGCAGTTTTTCGCACTTCCGGGTAGGCTTCATTTTTCAGATTAGAATGTTGCCGCTTGGTATGAACAGGCCTTTGATAACCCTGAGGTTCTGAACCTGTACTGGTTTGGGATGACATGAGCTTCATGGCTCCCTTTGGTCCGCTGAGGAGATCACACTTTCACATCTCTTGCCTGGTTCTGACTGGAATCCCGTGATATGCAGAAGCAATGCTGCATGATTTAAGTTTCATACATGGATGGGGTTTGACCGTTTTCAGGGTTCCCCATCCCCAAAATCCCAGTTTACCCCTGCCTTCACCCATTACTGGAGATCAGGGTGCTGAACACTACCTCACCCCTGAGATGCAAGATGTAGACCGCCTCAAGGCAGCGAGGGCTAGCCGTTACCCACTGCCACTGGCTGGCGTCTTTCACACTCGTACTGTAGAGTTCTGGGGTCTCTCTGAGGGAGATCTGCATGCCACTGGTCTGCCACTTCACCAGGGTCTCACTTTAACTGGGAGTCTCAAAGGCTGGATGTTTATCTAATGAGACCAGCGAGATTCTAATGAATACCTAATGAATTCCCCTCAGTAATGCAGTGAAGCCGCACGCAGTGGAGTCAGCGAGAGAGGTTTCTGTCTGTACTCGAGAACCCGATCCCCAGCCCCAGTCCTGTGCGAGATCAGTCTCGGGGTCGTAGGGTCACGGGGTCGTAGGGTGTTCCTGTACATATGGAGTATGTAACGCTGTACGAGTCTCAGCGTAGTGTTGAGTTCTGCTTGAACTGACCCAGGGTCAGACACATCTGCATGAGTGACATATGCTGACTGGACAGAACTGAGCTGTAGTGTTTGACGTCCTCTGTCGATATATTTCTTGCCAGAGCTATTGCGGTTGAGAAGGAGCAAAGGCAACGAGCAGAGGTGAGTGAGAGGTCAGAGGTCAGGTCATTCCTCACACAGTGACCGATGTCTGTGGCGCTTTGATCAATCTATTGTTCTTTCTGCAGGGTATGCTCAGTGCACGAATATATGTAAGAGTTTAAAGGCATACCTGTGACAGACAAGCGGAGTGTGTGCATGTGTGTGTGTGTTGTAAACTGACTGTGTTTGTGCTGTGATCGGCACGTTTGCAGGTCCGACGGCTCTATCAGCAGGCGCTCCAGAAACTGCCCCTGTGTGCTGCTCTCTGGAAAGATGTAAACACACACTCACACACACACACAGACACACTCACACGTGTGTTTCTCTGACGCGTCCCTCACCCCTCTCTCTCTCTCTCTCTCTCTCTCTCTCTGCAGTGTTTGCTCTTCGAGGCGGCAGAAGGAGGTAAAACTGACACACTGAAAAAAATAATTGACAAGTGCCAAGAGGTGGGAGTGAGTCTAAGTGAGCCGCTAGGGTTAGAGCCGAGCCACAGCGAGTGACACCAACACCACACTAGACCAGCCAGACCCCCCCCCCACACACACACACACACACACACACACACACACACGCTCAGACTCACACTCAGTGTTACGAGCAGAGTCAGTCGACACACTGTGAGCTGCCAATAATCCAGTATTTGGGCCTCTTTTGACATCACGGACGTAAGTATAACTTTGTTGACGATGTTCCATTTGTACACTAACACTTTTAATTTGACTTTTATTTTTCTTTAACGTTGCGTCATAGTTGTTGACGGACTGTGACTGTGTTTAAGGGGGCTTGCCTCCTTCCTCTCGATATACTTCAGTTTGTTTCTTCTCATGGTGTCTCGGCCATGTCTCGTGAAGAGTATGAACTCGCTGGAGAGTTTAAGGGCTCCACAACAAGTGTTTTTTTCTTTTTCTTTTGTTTTTTGTTGTTGTTTTTCTCCTCCCTCTCCAACCATGGATTAAATGGCTGTTATTGGAAGTATTGTGTTTGGCTGGCCAGTGTCGGTGTATTGATGACACTTCTCCACAGACTGCCAAACCTCTCCGACTCTCAGCATGTCTGTAGTCATGGACTGCGCCAAAAGACCTCATTCAACTGTTCATGTAATACTGTTTCTTCACCAATTAAACAATCCATGTTTGTATGTGTTTGTGCGTGTGTGTGTGTATATATGCACACACACACGCACGTTGATTAACGTATTCTGCAGGAATGATAATCTTACACCTGTTTTTTTCTTTCAATTTATAATTGAACAATGTTTCTATTAAATTATTTTGTACAGAAATACAGTGTTGTGTGTTTATTGAGTGTGATGTCGGCAATAAAGCCTTTTCATACAGCCGGCACAGTTACATGAACACAATACACGGGTTTTACTGATGTGTGCTTTCAGAGAACATATGGACAGATGACATGTATCCCTTTACGAAAGATATAACAATGCATGCACAAGTCACCTTTATGTATATAGCGCTTTATACAATACAGATTGCTTCAAAACAGCTGATAATAGGAAAATGCAACAAAGTTTATTTCCACAAGAAAATAGCGTCACAGTCCAGCTTAAAGGGGTGGTAATGCCCTTCTCACAAGATGTTAAATAAGTCTCTGATGTCCCCAGAGTGTGTGTGTGTGTGATGTTTTAGCTCTAAATACCCCACAGATATTAATATAGCATGTTAAAATCGTCACTTTTTGAGGGTGAGCAAAAACGCAGTTTTGTGTCTGTTCCTTTAAATGCAAATGAGCTGCTGCTCCCGGCACAGGGGGCGGAGCTTCAACAGCTTGCACTCACACACACATGCACTGGAAACTTAAAGAACAAACCGGAGTCAGACAATGATGGAGAGACTCGAGAAGTGACATGTAGACAACATTTCTGAATGGTTGTTGAATTTTAGTTGAAAAATAAGTAAACCATAATAATACACATAATTTGTTGATTATAGCATTAAAATATATACAGGCACATGGAAGGTAAAGCACATATCGCTAAAAAATATTGCACAGAATGTGTGTATTGTATAGTGTGTATCCCACTGCAACAAAAACACATATTATTACATCTAATGATGTGAGAGCATAATTGTGAGCAGAGGTGAGACTTGCTGTCGAGGTCTCGCTACAGGGAATAGAGTTTCCTATCCGAGGATGAAATGCTCTACACCCGAGTGAGAGTCCAGAGGAAAGAGTCATGAGGACAGAGAAGTTTCAGAAGAACAGTCTCAGAACAATAGAGTTATGTAACCTGCAAGTGTTTTGTGTTTGATATCTGTGATTGGCCGCTTCAGAACACATACGTTACGCAGTGCACTTACTGACCAACAAACCTGTTCCTGTAGCAGTGGAGGAAAGTACTGGAGGAAATGTAATTGGTTACTGTATTTAAGTATCTTTTTGGCTACTTGAATATCAACTATATTAGCATGTTTTACTCTCTACTTTCCTACATTTTTGAATAAGTAAATGTACTTTTTACTCCAATATATTTGTGAGAGTGATGCAATTACACATTACATTCTGCACGGCATTCACTTTCCCTGCAGCAGTTTATAGTTTATCACTGCTATAAAGAAGCGGTATCGCCCTCTACAGGGCAGTGAAGGAACTATATCTGTGCTTCGCCTTTACTCACACACACCTGTCCACAAGCCTACTTTACATGCAGGAGAGTGCATTAACAGGTAGTTGTGAATCACAGGTGTTTGATTTAGGAGATGAGGTCATGATGAGGCCAAAACCAGCACATCCAGTGCAAGTAGACTTTGATTATTTATTTGTACTATATTGATGAGAGCTTTTTGAAGGATATTGGTTTACTGATGGCCTTATGGAGCTGAACTGAGACTCGAGAGTTTGTAGACGTTTAAGAGGCTGTTGTGCTGACCTCTATTTATTGCAATATTTAGGTGTTCGGTTTTATTTAGATTTTAGAAAATAAACATGATTTCTTATATTACAAATGTTCTTATTTTCACTGGCATGTCTCTTAGGTGTCGAGGACTAGTTCGTATATGAGCCTATGCTCAGTATGAGTAAAATACTTAAGGACTGTTAAAAGCAGATTCTCTAAGACTCGAGTAATTTGTACAGTAAGGTATCAGTACTTTTACTCCAGTATGGTTTTCAGGCACTCTTTACACCTCTGTCCTGTAGATATGTTGTGTCTTGAACGTCTCTGTGCTGTTTGGCTCAGGTACTCTGGGTCGTGTCTACACCGCTGTGTTTGTGCAGGAGGTTACGCTCCATGTCTTCCTGTGCCGGGTGGAGCTTCCTCTACGGTGGAGGAGGTTAAAAGATTAATCACACTAGACTTCACATCTCCTGCCTTTCAGGATCATCTGTCTTATTTAGCAAAAGCATGAGAACTGTGTGATGTTTGTAAGTAGGACATGTTCCTGAATCCATGTTGGTCCTGGGACAACATTCCTATCAACCAATCACATATTAGAGTTCTGTTTGTAGGGTTACCTAGTCTCCTCAAACCATAATTTCCATCAGATTTTAGGGGAAGGTAATGGTTAGGGACAGGGTCATGACCAGGGGTTACTCATTACAACATGCAATACGTAATCAGATTACTTTTTGATATAACAAGTAACACATTACAAGTAATGTGCAATACTTTATTTAGATTGATTTCTGATGTACCATTAAACTCATTCCACTCAGTAAGTGAGTCTGACTCTCTCTGTTCTCACCATCATATTGTACGAGGACCCACTTTCCCAAAACCAAAACCGGCTCCTTTTATGACTCAACTTTGTCTTGGAAGTCATATTTGGACTGAAGCATCCACAGGGAAGACTCAGGAGAGTGGGACACTTCTCTGGTGTGGATATGGAGAGGTTTGGTCGATGTCAGCTTAAGGAGAAAAGAAGAGTAAATTCTGCTAAAACATGAAACTCATCCATGGAGCAACACAGCACACAGATCGATCAGCCAGGTTTCTCAGGGCACTGCTCCATTCTAATATTGTTCATGTTCTATTGCGATATCTGAGGTGAAGTGGATGATCCTGGCGTGTGGATGTGTTGTGTTGAAGACAGACGGAGATAGATAGACAGAGGAACACCTGCAGCTTGAGTTTCTTTTATTTCCCTGGTGTATTTAATCTATTCATGATCCTAGAGCCTCCTCTTCTCCGATTGTGGGGTTAGCATAATCGTCCAGATTACTTCCCCAGTGTCTCGAAGGTTTTCCCGTCTTTGTCAAAGATTTCCCATGTTTTGGCATAAAAGGTGGGATTGCATCATTGTCCTTATTCCTCAAATATGCAGTTAGTTTCAGGCGTCTATGGCACTGGGTTAACCTTGATTGGATTTCTAGTCTTGGTTCTTCTTTAAATAGGGAACAAAAGCAGGCGTAGTTCTCACTGTAGTCTGTGTGAAGCCCAAGTTCATTCAGGGTCAGATTCTCAATCTCCCCAGTCTCTCAAACTGATGCTTGATGTTATAAATGTGTCCGGGACTGGAGTGAAGCTGGTCCTGTGTTTCAATGGAGGAATGCCTCTTGTGGACCCATCAAACATCTATTTGGTACAGATTTAGGGACCCACTCGTCCCGTATGATGATGTTTCCTTTTGTTGAAGATGTTGTGTGAATGTCATTGTCCTGTTCAGTGACCCAGAGCTGGAGCTTCTTCACCTTTAAGCCAAATCTGTCTCAGTCCATGACTCTTTGCCTGCTAATGCCTTAGGTTTACAGAAGTGGAACGTTTGAGCATGAGATTATTCTATGGCTGTTATTGGCTGATGTTCTCTGATCAACTCTTTCTGGTTTTCTTCTGGAACTTTGTCTTCCATGTTGACAATAACCTTCTTCGTCTCCACCATCATCATCATCATCAGTTCTCTGCAGTCTTCTCCTCAGGTGGACGGTCTCTTCGGCCCGCTCCAGAAGCTGCTCTTCTGTGTGACCCAGTTCTGGTGGTGTTCCTGTGTTTGGGGCGATGTCTTCATCAGGCCTGTCGTGAGTGTGTGTGTGTGTGTGTGTGTGTGTGTGTGTGTGTGTGTGTGTGTGTGTGTGTGTGTGTGTGTGTGACCCAGTTCTGGTGGTGTTCCTGTGTTTGGGCCGATGTCTTCATCAGGCCTGTCGTGTGTGTGTGTGTGTGTGTGTGTGTGTGTGTGTGTGTGTGTGTGTGTGTGTGTGTGACCCAGTTCTGGTGGTGTTCCTGTGTTTGGGCCGATGTCTTCATCAGGCCTGTCGTGTGTGTGTGTGTGTGTGTGTGTGTGTGTGTGTGTGACCCAGTTCTGGTGGTGTTCCTGTGTTTGGGCCGATGTCTTCATCAGGCCTGTCGTGTGTGTGTGTGTGTGTGTGTGTGTGTGTGTGTGTGTGACCCAGTTCTGGTGGTGTTCCTGTGTTTGGGCCGATGTCTTCATCAGGCCTGTCGTGTGTGTGTGTGTGTGTGTGTGTGTGTGTGACCCAGTTCTGGTGGTGTTCCTGTGTTTGGGGCGATGTCTTCATCAGGCCTGTCGTGAGTGTGTGTGTGTGTGTGTGTGTGTGTGTGACCCAGTTCTGGTGGTGTTCCTGTGTTTGGGGCGATGTCTTCATCAGGCCTGTCGTGAGTGTGTGTGTGTGTGTGTGTGTGTGTGTGTGACCCAGTTCTGGTGGTGTTCCTGTGTTTGGGCCGATGTCTTCATCAGGCCTGTCGTGTGTGTGTGTGTGTGTGTGTGTGTGTGTGTGTGTGTGTGTGTGTGTGACCCAGTTCTGGTGGTGTTCCTGTGTTTGGGGCGATGTCTTCATCAGGCCTGTCGTGAGTGTGTGTGTGTGTGTGTGTGTGTGTGTGTGTGTGACCCAGTTCTGGTGGTGTTCCTGTGTTTGGGGCGATGTCTTCATCAGGCCTGTCGTGAGTGTGTGTGTGTGTGTGTGTGTGTGTGTGTGTGTGACCCAGTTCTGGTGGTGTTCCTGTGTTTGGGGCGATGTCTTCATCAGGCCTGTCGTGAGTGTGTGTGTGTGTGTGTGTGTGTGTGTGACCCAGTTCTGGTGGTGTTCCTGTGTTTGGGGCGATGTCTTCATCAGGCCTGTCGTGAGTGTGTGTGTGTGTGTGTGTGTGTGTGTGTGTGACCCAGTTCTGGTGGTGTTCCTGTGTTTGGGGCGATGTCTTCATCAGGCCTGTCGTGAGTGTGTGTGTGTGTGTGTGTGTGTGTGTGTGTGTGTGTGTGTGTGTGTGTGTGTGTGTGTGTGTGACCCAGTTCTGGTGGTGTTCCTGTGTTTGGGCCGATGTCTTCATCAGGCCTGTCGTGTGTGTGTGTGTGTGTGTGTGTGTGTGTGAGACCCAGTTCTGGTGGTGTTCCTGTGTTTGGGCCGATGTCTTCATCAGGCCTGTCGTGTGTGTGTGTGTGTGTGTGTGTGTGTGTGACCCAGTTCTGGTGGTGTTCCTGTGTTTGGGCCGATGTCTTCATCAGGCCTGTCGTGAGTGTGTGTGTGTGTGTGTGTGTGTGTGTGTGTGTGTGTGTGTGTGTGTGTGTGTGTGTGTGTGTGACCCAGTTCTGGTGGTGTTCCTGTGTTTGGGGCGATGTCTTCATCAGGCCTGTCGTGAGTGTGTGTGTGTGTGTGTGTGTGTGTGTGTGTGTGTGTGTGTGTGTGTGACCCAGTTCTGGTGGTGTTCCTGTGTTTGGGGCGATGTCTTCATCAGGCCTGTCGTGAGTGTGTGTGTGTGTGTGTGTGTGTGTGTGACCCAGTTCTGGTGGTGTTCCTGTGTTTGGGGCGATGTCTTCATCAGGCCTGTCGTGTGTGTGTGTGTGTGTGTGTGTGACCCAGTTCTGGTGGTGTTCCTGTGTTTGGGGCGATGTCTTCATCAGGCCTGTCGTGAGTGTGTGTGTGTGTGTGTGTGACCCAGTTCTGGTGGTGTTCCTGTGTTTGGGGCGATGTCTTCATCAGGCCTGTCGTGTGTGTGTGTGTGTGTGTGTGTGTGTGTGTGACCCAGTTCTGGTGGTGTTCCTGTGTTTGGGGCGATGTCTTCATCAGGCCTGTCGTGAGTGTGTGTGTGTGTGTGTGTGTGTGTGTGTGTGACCCAGTTCTGGTGGTGTTCCTGTGTTTGGGGCGATGTCTTCATCAGGCCTGTCGTGAGTGTGTGTGTGTGTGTGTGTGTGTGTGACCCAGTTCTGGTGGTGTTCCTGTGTTTGGGGCGATGTCTTCATCAGGCCTGTCGTGAGTGTGTGTGTGTG